>NC_085136.1:252850436-252925366 GCF_035046485.1 Aedes albopictus
TAACCACGCGAATAAAAACGTTTCGATAGTTCCTCGTGTAATTCCGTGTATTTTTATAATTATAATCCGGAAAACTACTCTCGGCTACGACAGGGGTAGACGGTACCAAGCGGGAAATCGATTTTTCACCGGTATCAGGCAAACACTTCGGGAGGACGGGAGGACCAGAGTGATCCAGAGCTATCCAGAGGAATTTTGAGCAACACTTCGACAACAGAGTTACTCTCGCTGTATTTATCTGTCTTGCCCCTAGTTTCACATCTTGCTGTTCGGGGCTTGTTCACAAATATCATAACGCTGGAGGGGGTGGGTGGGTGTCCTTCATGGTGTTACAGCCCGAACAAATAAAAATTTTCACCATAGTGTTACCAAGGGGCTAGACACGTATTAGCATAATGAGTGCATAAGAAGTATATTAGTATATTTGCGGTATATTAATATATTACCATATTATTATCAAAGTAATCATAGCGGCTGAAACCAAGACTGTGACAGGTGAATAACAAAACAAACATTGTTTATCTGATTCCGTGGTTTTCAAGGCTCGTTTTTGATATCTTAATGAGAGGATATTTTAAATTTTCAATTATCGTTCATGTATTCAACAACATTGATGGAATGCGAGTTTTATGCTATGCATGGGTGAAAATAGCCAATCTAAGGTGAATTCCAATTGATTGTTTGCAAATGCGTATCGTTTTTTACACATTTTACCAGCTTCCAGGAATCATCATTTGTAACTACAGCGATTCGACGGTACGAAAGAAAAGAAAACAAGTTAGAATAAGTGCATGAACTTCACGATGGATTTTTTTTAAATTTCTTTTTATTCGTGAATTCAAAAAAATGTGGATAGCTGTTTTCTATTCCTCCAGGCTAGAGCAGCGGATCGATGCAATTATTTAAATTTTACATAGAAAAAATAAAAACAATTTAAAACATGGTGTATATTTTTACTTTACTAACACATTCAAATTTTTGGTAAGGGTGATGTAGCCTTCAACGGCCGGGTCATCAGAGTACTCAAGGTATGAATCTGTCATCTTTGTGGTAGGATCCCGCGTAACTGCAGCGCGCACTAGGGCCACACCTTACCCGCGCATCTGCCGTTTGAGCGCTAAAATATCGTCGGAATCGCACATTTGCTGACAAACCTTCAAGATCCAAAATTATCTTCAAATGAGGCAAAACGACACCAACATCCATCTCAATATTGTCCCAGAATTTCGCCTAAATCAATATAAAATTTGATATTTATAGGGATACAAATTTAAAGTTCAATAACTTACCAAACGATTAGTTTTATACAAATAATTCATTTGTTGGCACGGACGAGGATGGATGAATCGAATAAGTATCAGCTTTGCCACTGACAGTCAATTGTTTATCGAAAAAATCGGCCGCAGAGTTTGCTATGATGCACTAATTTATTTCAGTATACTATAGTATACTAAGCCAAGAATTATACGTGTCTGGCCCCTTGAGTGTTACGAAGGGGGTGTCAGGAAAGGCCAATTTTGGCGTTATGAAATTTGTGAAACGTTGGCGTGTGACGTTAGGGTTCATTCACAAATGTCATAACGCTAAAATTGGTCGTTTTCAACACCCACCCACCCCTTCGTAACACTGTTTATATGGGGAAAATTTAATTTTGTTCGAGCTACCATGAAGAACACCCACTCACCCCCTCCAGCGTTATGACATTTGTGCGAGGGGGACGACACATCTAAATCGTCCATCAGATGTCCACAAGGATGCATCTGCTTTTTTTAGATCAATGAGCTGCTGTCAGATTTTTCGGATTTTTCTATCCACTTTTCACTGCATCAACTTTCCAATCCTGCTGAGCGCTGCTTTGAGATAGAAGGATATGTGAATGGATAGAAAGTAGATGTGCGAGAGCCAGTCCAGTAAAGCATTTGAAAAGGGTGTAGTTGATATTTATAAACAAATACGTTTTGATTGATGGCATCTGTTTCGACCTTATTCATGGGCTCTAAATCCAGTAACACATGCATTAAACATTTATTCAATAATTTATGAACATTTTGCTTGTTCTAAGTTGCGTAATTATATTAAAAGAGCCACGAAAGAAGCGTAAATGTAACCTAGTACAAAAAAAAGTTAGGCTCTTTTTACATAGTTTGATAGAACTGGAAATTGACTGAAATGATCACTTTTTTGTTTTTGTTTCGAACATAAACAAGGACTGTAACTATATTTCAACCTAGGATATTTCAATGGGAGAATCCTTCAGCAATTTCTACCGGAAGTTTACCAGTAGCTCCATCCAGTAAATCCTTCAGTGATTTATTCTAGAAAACTGTATGGTAATTACTTTTGAGGTAACCACCAGCAATTTGTTTTCGGAAAAATAGGAATCCTTTTTTGAAATTCGGTGGTAGATCGTTCCCAGGAATCGTCCAGCAATTCTTTCTGAAGAATCTTCCAGCAGTTCGTTCCGCCTTAAGCTTTTAATTCCTAGAAAGTTTGAGCCTCCAGCTTCCAGAGAACCCATCTGTCATTGCCTTCGGCCAACCCACCAGCAATTTCTTCCAGATAACCACGATCCGGATAAATTTTGAATGAACTCCCGCAGGACTTTCCGAAAGGAATTCTGCGAGAATTCACGAAATAAACTTCGGAGGAATTCGCCCAATGCAACTTATATGAAACTGACGAAGAGATTCTCAGCCCGTAATCCCGCAATGAGTTTCCGGCAAAAATTTTATATTATGGAAAAAAATATATGAGCAGCTTTTAGGGTAATTTGCTATGTGATGCGTAAACTGTTTGTTATAATCGGAATCTCCACCGATACTCCATTTACAGTCACATCTTCCAGATATTCTTACCGATTATCCTTCAGTAATACCACACTAACCCTCCATCAATTCATTCCGAAAAATCCGACAACCATCTAGACATTCCTTCCGGGAAAAATTTCAGTAATTTCACTGGGAACATTTCTTATGATGAATTTTACAACAATAAGCTCCGGAATACCTCCTGTAGTTCTCCAGCGATTTCTTCCCGGAAATCCTTCAGCTCGAGCTTCAGCTATACATTGTGTGAATGCTTCTGTTCGGCAAATCCCCCAACAATGCCTTCCGTAGAAACCTCCAGTAGTTTTCTAGAAAATTTGCCATCAGAACCTCCGTGGAACCCCACTGAATCCTCCATAAATTCCTTCCGGGGATTCCATTTGCCATTTCTTTCAGGCAATCCACCAGCAATTCCTTCCAACCAAGATGCGGAGAAAAAAAAATTTTCGAATGACTTCCCGAAAGATCCTCCGCAAGAAGTCACGATAGAAATCCCGGAGTTATTCCCAATGCAACTCCCGAAGTAGCTCCACAAGAAACGGAAACAATTCTCACCCTGGAACCCCGAAATGAGTGTCAAAATCTTTGCTAGGAAACCTTTATTGAAATCTCGAGAAAAATATTTGAGGAGCCCTTGCATTCCATGGGCTCATCATTATCCAGGTTTATCTTTCAAAATCTATAAACAACCTTTGGATCAGTATGGTATGCGTTGCGCAGTTTGTATTTAAATTAAAAAAAAAAAAAAAAGATCGTTGATTCCGATAGAAGTTCTGACCAACGTTCTGGCTTCCGATGGCAGTTACAGGATTCCAGGCAATAAATTCAGTGCGCAGTAGCAATGCAGTTACAATGTTCATTTTGGCGGCGAACTCCGCTTCTTCCGTAGTTCCGGCAGCATCTTTTACACCGATGCAGACATATAATTGGGATTTTAAATTTTGAAAAATGAATTGATTTTTTATTTTTATACGAAAGAGCACCTTTTTCTGAACTACTATGATTTTTTTCAGATTTTTAGAACTTCATTTTGGTACCTAAAATCAATTTTAAAGATATTTATTGAATTCACCTTTTGACAGCTGGGCAACTGCTTGACAGCTCCTCGCAGTATAAAATGCGACGAGGGGTGATTCGATAAATCGCTCCCATACAAACTTCAAATTGAATTTTAAATAGGTTCCCGGGCACCAAAATTCATGAAAATTTGGATTTCGGCGCAGTTTGGCATGGAGATTCAGAATATGGGATTATCTCAACACCGCTAAAGAAGCCAATTGTTGATTTCGGCAGCTTCTCCTATACACAGCAAAAAATAAATGCAACCCGCCCGATGTAACTCATTCCGATGTACTAAATAATCAATGTAATCACGATTCCTATGTACGATTACATCGTTTTGATGTAAAATCTTTTGTTCTTATATGTACATCGTCCTGTGTAATATTCATGCAACCGATGTATTGATCGGGTTGCAGCAGTTCAGATGTAATATTACACAACATTTTTTTCTGTGTATATGGTTCGACGTTGCTTTTTTAAAATTGATGGCTGCATCTGACGATTCACTCAGGTTTCGACGAAGTAATTTTGTTGTAAATATCCGTATTTCTTTCCTGGAAGGGTTCCTGGCAAATGCTCCTGAGTTCGACATAGCTCCGGCACGGCCACGGCCACGGTTTGCTTCGGTTGCTCCTTTTTTGGACACGATTCTGTTTTAAACTTCAGTTTGACACAGGGGGATGGACACTCTAATCATGATTAGAAAGATTAGACGAGATTAGAAAAGATTAAGAGCCGATGCACACGGGCGGCGCGTCCACGCAGCGTGCACGCAAGTGCGTCCTGAGTTACACACAATCAAATGGGAGGATGCACACGAGAACGCAACGCTACCGCACCGCAACCGCGCCGCACCGTGTGCGGCACGCAATGTCAACGCATGCCCCACAGGAACGCTGCGGCGACGCAGCGTGAATTCACGCAGCGTCAATTAACGCTCGTGTGCATCGGCTCTAAGCGGGATTAGGAAATCGATTTACAAAACGAAAAATATTTCGCTTTTCGTTCAGTGTAAGGGATTGTCATTTTGTTGGTAAACAAAATAACAAAACATTGTTGACGGTGCGGGTTTGTCGGATGGAGATGGGACTAGTCCGAGTCCCTGTTCAATCTGGAACCGCCGGGAATTGGCGAAGTCTTCACCGACGAGATAAGATTTATTCCCCAGTTTTCGTTTACCAAAGTCCGCGCGGAACAAGTGAAGTCAACGGCTTTTTGTGAAACGGGAGATCAAACGGATGATCGGGAAAAAATAATCTGATCTGCAATACAATCAGTAAGTAAAAATATTTATATTTGTCAATAAGTTGTAAGGATCGTCGTTTCCATTTACCTGCTGTCCCTCTATTTCAATGTGATGTTATTTAGCAAGGTTACTGATAGACGATAATTCTCGCGAAAGCGAAATAATTTGTTTCAGTGTCTATCGTCCCAAATGTTCATCATAAAAACAACAATCAGTTCATTCTCCTACCAAGGCGTGAATGAACTCGCTCCAGCGTGAGTGAGTTGCCCGCAACGAACTGGATTGAAAATTGTGAGAGCGCTCTCGAACTATTTTTCATTCAGCGTCGAAAGATCATCTGCTTGAATATATCGAGTTGATTCTCAGCTTTCTTTCCGATTCCCACTCACGGCGAAAATATCGTGAAATCTACAAGGATCATGGGGAAGATTTCACCGAAAATTCGTGTGTATGCATTAGGATTCTGAACTATTCAGAGATAAAGTTGCGAAGTGGTTTGTGTAGGGTCCACTTCTGGACTCAATTCTCGCAACGGCAAACTCCAGCTCTCCAGTTCAGAAGCTTTCTCCGCTCGTTCGGATTCACCAGACTTCCCACAGGTTCGCTGTCCGTCGTCCGCCGACGCTCCACTTTATCGCCACTGTCACTCTACACGCTCATTCGTAACTACTCAATTCGCACCATCTACACACTCAATGTAAACATAGAGAGTGCATGCCAGTACAAACCCTACACCCCCATCTTTCTTTAAAAAAATGATATGAACCTGACATCTAAACAATCTCTCTTTATGTAACACTAAAACTACAGAATCCCTTGAATTCAGCAAATTTAACCCATGCTCTGAAATGCAATACCAGCCTTATTATCACTCAGCGCCCATCATTTACGCTATGCAACTCAATACTTGAAAACAATAATCCACAATGCCTCCGCTGGACTTTGGCCTGCCCAGTTGCAACATTCCATAAGCAATCTAACATCAAGGACCTTCCCCATTTGCTATTGGATGACCATGTACATTGTGGAAAGCTCATTGATATATCACATCCAGGAAGTCTCGAATACCTTACGATCGAGACGGGAATCCAACTCTGCTTCTCTGGGTTAGAAATTGCATGCCCTATCCATTAGAACAGTGTTGCTCAAACTGCGGCCCGCGGCTTAGACGCTAAATCTCAATTTAGCCCGAGGTATACTTCAGCCTAACCACCACTGCATTGGACTAACTGGAGATCCAACATCTGTCAAACACGAAAACATATCCGCGAAACCAGAAACAATTATCCATAACCTTCCCCTCCTTAACTATCAAACCCCGTCACACAAATTATCAGAACAATCCACAAAACAAGACACTGTGTTCAGCAGCTACCATCAACCACCTTGCATCTTTGCATGCCGGCCCACATGCTCCCCAACATCAACGTGATGTGACGTGGCTCAACTATTTTCGAATAACATCCCCCTTGGCTTTTCAAACCTTTTCCAATTATATGTCCAACCTTTTATCAATGAACAACAGTCAATTGCTTTGTCAATAGTTTCACATAATGTTCAATTTTCCATGACAAGGAAATAATTTAGAGAAGCCACTCTATTCGTCAAAGTTCAATAGAATTCTATAAACCGCACTGCACCAATGCGTCAAGCAAGTGAATGAATGAATATAAATAATGTATATGAGAGAAACTAGACAAAGTAAGACAAAATGCCTAAATTCATAGGGCAATGCCTGTTTTTACACTCCAAATGTTTTAACTCTTCAACCAGCTGACTTTTTCCATTGATGCAGAGGTTTCCGGGTCGATGTGGGTTCCCACACTCAACAAATCCAAACAAAAACATACCTTAAGAATTTCTTTACCTCTCAAAAATTTCAGTTTTCATGGTACAACACATCTTGCCCATCCACAATAAACCCAAACCTTGAAGTCACTATTTTCTCTTCTGTCACGTTTTCTGTATGTGCCTTATACTCATTTGGTTTGATAGGAGCCACGTGTGTCACTCTCCGAACTTATACTTCATTCGAACTTCACACTGCTTTTCATAATATTGCTGACCCCTTCGGTGAACGGTGTAAGATTTATTAATCATAGACGTCAACTCCTTTCAACACTAGATACTTTATTTTTCAGCCAACTTCTCAAGTGCGCAATTCAATTACGCACAAAGTCCAGCCAATTTTCATCATTCCAATCCCAACCATCCGCGTACACATAGCTAGCCAATCTTCAACAACCAAGTTTCAGCAACCCTTGGTATAATCAACAATCCATTCTTGAATCCAGCATCCGGGTCAGTAAACAAAACATGTCTCGCTTTCCCTTCCACTCTTTGCACAAACCATCAAACATCACACGTTTACTTGGTGTAATTGTGACAACTGTTGCATCAAATCCATCGAACTACGAAAACCCTGTTCTCCTCTTCCAAGCCAGAATCAATGGATCAATGAAGCAAACTTTTCAAGTGTTCACTGCATGTAAACAAAACCGCCAGTGTATATGGGCATTAACATTGTGACAGCAGTGGAATTACGTCAAACACACAAGGCTACAGTGGCGCTTTCTGTTCGCTTCATAGCGGCCGTTTTAGTTATTTTAGTGCTCCATTATATACATGTATTACCCATTACAAGTACTTTCAAACCATGGAATACAATGATTCACGCCCGCACGTCTCCTGAAAAAACTATCAGGCGATAATACGATTTACTTCAAGTGCTCTCAAAGTCTCAAGTGCAACTTGGAATCTCTAAGTCAGACCAATCTTCCTAGAGCATGGTTTCCCAAACTGTGGGTCGCGACCTGAAAGTTTGGGAACCTATGTCCTAGAGGCAACCTCAAACCATGGAAACACTACACTGCCTGCAAACACAACATGCAAGGCATCGCCTCTCCATCATCCAGACAATCATCACACTGTTCCCAATCAATGGATCCACTAATATACCCTGGTTTTCTTCAAGATGTAATGAAAGCACTTCCCAATTCCCATGCACCCTACCTGAAGGAAGGAGCTTCTAAAGTAAATTACTTTACTTCCATGCGCCCCCCCAGCCATGGAAATGTTACCATGTTGTGGTTACAGGAACTGCCAAAACCACTACCAACTACTATTGTGTATTCAACGCACCCTTAGGTCATGACAACACAACACCTCGATGTCACCTGATTGCAGGAATTTACGGATCCTTTTCCAGGCGCCCCCAAGCCATGGAATCACTATCTTGCTCCCAAGCACGCTTGCAGGGACTTTCAAGGTTAATCATTCTCTTTGATCGGCAACCCGCAACGATCAAATGTTTCTTTCGACCGGCAACCCGCCACGGCCTCGATTATAACCGGCACCCGCAACGGTTAAATTTCTTCCGACCGGCACCCGCCACGGTCTCAATTGTCCTTTCAACCGGCACCCGCAACGGTTGAATTTCCTTCGACCGGCACCCGCCACGGTCTTTTTGTCCTTTTTAACTGGCACCCGCAACAGTTAAATTTGCTTCAACCGGCACCCGCCACGGTCTGATGGGTTCTTTTAACCGGCACCCGCCACGGTTAAAATTTTCTTCAACCGGCAACCCGCCACGGTTGAAAAAAAATTGTTCGGATAAATACCGATTCTACCACGCGCATTCACACTTCTCCACTGAAACATTATACAAGCACGCTCTCTCAATGAGCTGTCCAAAAATTATCCATTATCCTGCATTTACAAAACACTGTGTCATCAATTACGTGCAAATAATTACACTTCCTCTTTTAACTTCACCTGTCAAATTGTTGCACCGTTTCTCCAATCATCACAACACTAACCAACCTGCCAGCAATCCATCTGAAAACAAACACTTCCAAGGGGCCATAAAACATTCACCGTGTACGAGGCCTTCCATCGCATCCTCGTCGCCAATTGTAGGGTCCACTTCTGGACTCAATTCTCGCAACGGCAAACTCCAGCTCTCCAGTTCAGAAGCTTTCTCCGCTCGTTCGGATTCACCAGACTTCCCACAGGTTCGCTGTCCGTCGTCCGCCGACGCTCCACTTTATCGCCACTGTCACTCTACACGCTCATTCGTAACTACTCAATTCGCACCATCTACACACTCAATGTAAACATAGAGAGTGCATGCCAGTACAAACCCTACAGTTTGGTAGGTCGAGGACTGACAGATAGCGCGACTTCTTCCCTCCAGCATAGTTACCAAACAACTTTGGGTTGCGCATCAAGTAAAATTAAAAAATATATATACAAAAGCTGTTGCGTGGGGAGAGGGAGGGAGTCTAAAATAGCCAAACATTGTTTAGCAAATTTGCCACCAACCATGTAGCACTTTCGTGCATGAAGATTTGAAATCACGGAAATTTATTATTTATAAATATTTATTGGGTGATTCGGTAGAATTATTGAATGAAGAATCCGAAGAAGATGAATCGCTTGGTTCGTGTAGTGAGATGTTTATGTACCTTTGTCTGTGGTCTGCACCAACACACTTATGAATGTAGTATTATATTACCTCTGGATGTATGATGTACCTTGGTTTGTTGACAACTGAATATAATTGATAGTATCGAGCTACGGTGTTTTATTATAATATTACGCTACCACAAATTGGCGACGAGGATGGGATTAATTCAGTTGTTTAAATTGTTTATTTGTTCTATTCGTGTGTGTTGTGTGTTGAGCTTGATAAGCATCTATCGCTGCAATTCTGTAAGAAGTAGAAGAAGACGGAAACACGGCTAAGGAAAGTTTTGTTTTGGGTTGTGCGTAAGCCCAAGATCTGCGACACGGAGCAGGGATTTGCGACTCGAAGCAGGGATTTGCGACTCGGAGCAGGGATTTGCGACTTGGAGCAGGAAGAGCTGCCGCGACAAGATAGCGGTTGGTACGCGCGGTTAGATTTGATCCGGTAGATAAAGCCGAGTAGAGCAGGAATTGTTCACCAAACAGTAGGGTGACCAGATTTGGATAAAACAGGTAATGTGTTTGTGTGTTTTTTTAATGAGACTGACATGATAAGAATTGTTTTATAGGATGGACAAAAACAGCGCTTTCTCTAATTTTCCCACGTTCACCTACGGTGCTGTGCCATTGGCTGAACGACGAGCAAAATGGTTCAGTTGGAAGCGCGGCTTTGAAATTTGTTTGAGAGCTTCAAAGATTACTGACTCCGAAGAGAGAAAGGATTTGTTGCTAGCGAAAGGCGGATTTGAACTGCAAGAGATATTTTTTAAGATGAGTGCCATTCAGTTTGAGGCGAAGAATGTTGGAATTAGGGCACGAAGGTCATCCCGGTAAAACTAAGATGCAGCAACGTTTGCGGAATAATTGCTGGTGGCCTGGGATGGATGATGCTATAGCTCGCGCAGTAGATGGGTGCGAAGGATGTCGTTTAGTAAGCCAACCAGATCGTCCTGAACCGATGCAAAGAAGGCCATTACCTGAAGCTCCTTGGTTAGATGTAGCGATCGACTTTTTGGGGCCCCTACCTTCCGGGGATTATCTTTTGGTAATCATTGACTATTTTAGTCGATACAAAGAAGTGGAAATTCTTAGGAAGATAACAGCACAAGAGACGGCAGAACATTTAGAAAGGATTTTTGTGAGACTCGGTTACCCACGGACGATTACGTTGGACAACGGGAGACAATTCGTCAGTAGGGAGTTCGAAGAATTCTGTAATCGAAGGGGGATCATTCTGAACCGGACAACTCCTTACTGGCCTCAGGAAAATGGACTTGTAGAACGTCAAAATCGGTCATTGATGAAAAGACTTAAGATCAGTCAAGCCCTAAACCGTGATTGGAAAAAGGATCTCAACGATTACCTGGCTATGTATTATTCAACGCCGCATACCATAACTGCGAAAACTCCTTCTGAGTTGATGAGTGGAAGGAATATTCGCACAAAACTTCCATCATTGAAGGATTTGGCCTCATCTGTACCATCAACGGACTACAGGGACAGAGATCAGCAAGCGAAAGAAAAAAGCAGGGTTGCAGAGGACCATCGAAGACGCGCCAAAGCATCAGATTTGACCATTGGGGATAAAGTTCTTATGAAGAATGTGCTTCCAGGTAACAAACTTACTCCCACCTTTAGCCCGAGCGTGATGACAGTTACTGCGAAAGATGGTTCACGCGTAACAGTTCAAAATGACGAAACACGGAAGAGTTATGATAGGAATACGAGCCATTTAAAGAAGATCGTGGATCCAAGTGTTAGAGATGTTGGCCGACCTCCGAAATAAAGAAAGATTACACGATCGCAAAAGAAAAGACTACGCGCGATGTTACTTAGGACAATCGTATATTTGGTGTTTCGCTCGGAAGGTTTACTTATTGACTAAAGAGGTATAACATAAAAACAAATAACATACACTTCTGCAATGCTCATCGTGGCAGTGTTGCCAGTTTATAAGGGGCGCTCACTGTTCATCCAACACTCCTCCTCAGTGTAAGCCCCGTCATAACTCTATATTGACTTCCATTGCTATCGTCAACAAATACAATCATTTTATTACACATTACTGTTCATTTTGTCGCTCCTCCTGCAACATTTCTCCCTAAACATGTTCTCTATCTCACACCACTTCTTTCTGGACAACTTTCTAAACTTTCTACAAATACATTTTAATTAACGACATACAATCCATTCTTCTTCCTTTTGCCTATTGCTATCACCTCTCCTTCTTTCACAATTAGGCAGTTTCTGGATTCAAAACTCACACTAAAGCCTCTTTCCGCAATTTTACAAACAGATAACAAATTACCGGCTAATCCAGGAACAAAAAGAACATTTTCAACCGGAATGATTCGTTTGCCGATTTCACTACTAAATGTCAATTTTGCCGTACCCATTGCTCTAGAGTAAATCTGCCTACCATCTGCCAAAACGACTTTTCTTTTGCAGGCCACTAATCCATCCAGAAGCTCTACGTTTCCAGTCAAGTGCATCAAGCAACCGGAATCCAAACACCAATCTTCATCATTTGCATCCTTCGCTTCATGTTCTTTTCCTCCAGTAGCAGCAAAACAAATGTTTCTTCGTTCATCGTGGGTCGGTAGACGATTCTTCGTGTGCACTGTGGATACTTTCGCTTCTTCTTCATCGTCGTCATCACTCACATGCAATTTAGGGCAATCCCGCCAGAAATGGCCCAACCGCTGGCAACAATAGCACTTCTTCCTTCTTCTGTCACTGTTGTCGCCGCTTCCATTTTTCACACGAGATTCCCGGTCACGAGTAGAAACCTTCATCGCTTTGTCGGATTCCATACCTTCGTTCTTCCGCTTCCACTCGTCGAGCAGCTTACCCTTGACGTAGTCCTGTTTTAGCTCTTCCACTGGACGACTCTCCAAAGCAGTTATGACTGCATCATAGCTAGCCGGTAGGCTTGACAAAATGATGGCTACAATCCAGTGTTCCTGCAGTCCCTCACCAAGAGCAATTAAACGGTGCACTAGTTCAGCAACTTCCATCAAATGATTCGCCATGTTACCGCCTTCCTCCAACTTTAGCGAACACAGTTTACGGAACACATAAATTTTGTTGGTCAAAGAGCCCCGCTCGTGGTAGCTCTTCAATGCCTCCCACATTTCATACGCGGTGGTTGCTCCCATGACATGGCACAACTGGTCGTTGTCCAACGCCAAACCGATAGTCGCTCTTGCCTTGCCGTCCTTCGCCAGCCATCCCACAGGAACGACGGTCGGTTTTTGCTCCTTCACTATTTCTAATAAATCACTCTGCAGCAGCAGCAGCTCCATACGAAACTTCCAACTCGCCCAGTTGAAATTGTTGAGCCGCTCGAACTGGATCTTCGCCTCCGCCATTCTGCCACCGAACGATAATACACCACCAGCAAGCAACAGAAATATTCTCTAATTTCTTTTCGATTCGCTGCAATTTCTTCTCACTCGCGCCGCGCAACTGGACCCATTACCTGTTGGCCGACCTCCGAAATAAAGAAAGATTACACGATCGCAAAAGAAAAGACTACGCGCGATGTTACTTAGGACAATCGTATATTTGGTGTTTCGCTCGGAAGGTTTACTTATTGACTAAAGAGGTATAACATAAAAACAAATAACATACACTTCTGCAATGCTCATCGTGGCAGTGTTGCCAGTTTATAAGGGGCGCTCACTGTTCATCCAACAAGAGATAGAGATGAAGACCAATATCAGCAGGAAACTGAAAAGGAGGCAGAGGAACTTGAGGATCCATTGTATGTAGAACCAGGTATTTCCACGATGGACCCTGATGAAGCAGAGACAGCTATAGAACCACCGAGATTGCAACGGAGCCGGCCCCAGCGGAACATTAAGAAACCCCGTTACTTTGATGATTGTGAGCTTGATTATTGATCATTAGTTAGTCTTAATATCCAATAAAGAAAGGGAGATGTAGTGAGATGTTTATGTACCTTTGTCTGTGGTCTGCACCAACACACTTATGAATGTAGTATTATATTACCTCTGGATGTATGATGTACCTTGGTTTGTTGACAACTGAATATAATTGATAGTATCGAGCTACGGTGTTTTATTATAATATTACGCTACCACAGTTCGTAAATATAACTTCTGCTGAACGGCACTAAATAGTAAACAGCTTTGTCCAAGATAATGATGTTGTGATTTATTAAATTTTAGTATTTTTTCTTCCATGTTTTGATTCCCTCCTCCTTTCTATCCTCCATAGGAACACATTTATCTACACCTATAACGATCCATCTCATAATCGCAGAATCCTTCTACTCCTACACTATCCTCTTGTGCTCTCTACTAGTGTGTTTTGCATTACACAATTACGAATTAAATGTCCAGTCCGCGCTCGGTGCGGTGGATTGACCTTGACATATGTACACTCCCGTTAAAAAGTTAGGGGCCACCCCCTCAAAAACATGTCATTTTTTTAGGCCCATATCTCCGCCAATTTGCGTCCGATTTCAAAACCCTAGGTTCCATTCAAAAGATAATAAGTCAAAGAAACTTTGAACATGATTTAAAAGAAACTTTTTCAAAAAATTTTGTATGTAAACTTAACCCAAAGTTGCCAAATTTTCTAAAAAATGAATATAAACTAACGGCAGTGTCGCTGGAAGTTAGGTCGACCAAATTTTAAGATGAGAGCGGTAATATGACCCATTTTCTATTAGCTTTCAGCTGCTTTTTACAGAACTTAGCTAAAAAATCTAGAAAAAAAAGTTATTAAGTAAATTAATCCTTGATGTCATTGACCAAAAGTTTGAGGTCACCCCTCAATATGATGTATCGGCCCAAAGTTTGGGGTCACTATCGTACAACATGGAAAAGTGATTTGTTGATATCTTTGTCATCTTTCATTCAATTTTAATTCTTCTTGGCTTATTTGAAACAAAATGAATGATACTTACTGCATAGACATTGAACCACACATATTTGTTGAAATTTACATACTAAAATTTAACGTAAAGATGCCTCATTTTTTGAAGCGTGGTAAAATGTGCTAACTTTACATAACATTTTCATATATAAAAATCGTTAAATACGTTAATTTAAATACATCAAACGTAAATTTAGTTAATTATCTTTGAAATGAGCCAAAAATAATTAAAATTGAACTATAGATGACGAAGATATCAACAAATCACTTTTCCATATTTCACGAAAGTGACCCCAAACTTTTGGCCGATACATCATATTGAGAAAATGGGTCATATTACCGCTCTCATCTTAAAATTTGGTCGACCTAACTTCCAGCGACACTGCCGTTAGTTTATATTCATTTTTTAGAAAATTTGGCAACTTTGGGTTAAGTTTACATACAAATTTTTTTGAAAAAGTTTCTTTTAAATAATGTTCAAAGTTTCTTTAACTTATTATCTTTTGAATGAAACCTAGGGTTTTGAAATCGGACGCAAATTGGCGGAGATATGGGCCTAAAAAAATTACATGTTTTTGAAGGGGTGACCCCAAACTTTTGAACGGGAGTGTAGGTTACATCTTTCGGTTCTTCAGGATCTTTGATAGTAAAATACCGTAACACTTGCTTATCCATCTCATATTGCTCTGGGATGTGTCACATATGTAAATACACCATGGTGTAAAAATTTCATCTATGATGAGCATTATTTGCAGACACGGTATCGATAACGCGCTGCCTCTCCTTTGAATCGGCACTCGTGGTGATAAATTATCATCTATCGTTGTGAAAAAAATCGGTCGCGATAATAGCTACTCGAGTTTTCGCTTCGTTCTAATCGTTTATTTTCGAGCAGCTGTGCGAGAGTTGTGATCGACGAATGAACACTACTTCAAGAGCGCGAGTGTCTTTGTTTACAGTCGCCACTGCTACCAGCGAGAGTTTTCCTCCGCTAGACAGTGACAGCTGAGTTCATTGCATCAGCGATCAAAATATGCACGGTGAGCTTGGGAATGCTTATCGGTCAAAAAATCGTGGTGAGTGCTCCCCGATACGATTATTGGTAACCTTGTTATTTAGTTTATTGAATTAAAGAATAATTTGGAAATCATGATTTCAGACAAAAACCGAACACTTGCTGCTAACGAGCTACATACAAGATGCCTTCCTCCGAAGATCAATACAGACACCTTGCTGCGATGAATCGTCCTTGCACAATCGGTATGAGCTGAAGCCGAGCCCTTTGGGGTTTAAAATCCTATCCATCAAGGTCATCGATCGTGTTTAGTGGGACTTTCACCTGTTGGGCTAGCCGTAAGAGCACAGCGAGCTCGTTGCCCCACGCCGGTGCACAACACACAGTGCCAAAGAAAGGAGACGATTATATTGTGTAAAGCTAGATATGACCTACCAAGCCTTCCCCTTCCCCGTAAACGTGTACTAAACAGGATTATCAAATACCAAAGGTGTGCTCATTCTGCGAATGGAGTGACGTGAGAAAAGTCGGAGTCGTATATCGAGATGAGGAATCCACTCTCGAATGAAGTGACTCGCCGTGTAAATCAAATGGAGAGTCACTTCATTCGAGTCGAGATTTCTCACCTCGATATACGACTCCGACTTTTCTCACGTCACTCCATTCGCAGAATGAGCACAAGGATCTCCGACAGACAGGTGCTGCCAAAGTCATTCCCAAAGAGTGGCAGTGGTAAAAAACGAAAAGATTGTAGAGGATCATATCGGTTTGTAGAAGTTAATAAACCACGTAGACTTTGTGCAAATTTCTATTATTTATGTCAGGACAAAATACGCTTCAAAGGAGAGAAATCTGAGTGTACGTGGTAAATGAATGGCTCCGTTTTGTGCTTTTATATTTGTGCTCATTCTGCGAATGGAGTGACGTGAGAAAAGTCGGAGTCGTATATCGAGGTGAGAAATCTCGACTCGAATGAGGTGACTCTCCATTTGATTTACACGGCGAGTCACTTCATTCGAGAGTGGATTCCTCATCTCGATATACGACTCCGACTTTTCTCACGTCACTCCATTCGCAGAATGAGCACAATTAAGATGGTCAGTTTGCCCAACCGGTTTTCGATAGAATAGAGTTCCAGTAGTTACGAATGATTTATTTGAATGTCAATTGTGCTCATTCTGCGAATGGAGTGACGTGAGAAAAGTCGGAGTCGTATATCGAGGTGAGGAATGTCTCGAATGAAGTGACTCGCCGTGTAAATCAAATGGAGAGTCACCTCATTCGAGTCGAGATTTCTCACCTCGATATACGACTCAGACTTTTCTCACGTCACTCCATTCGCAGAATGAGCACAAATGGGTGGTTTGCAGTGTCATGCAATTTTTTGAGCGTTCCTACTAGACTCAAGCTGTAAAATATAAGAAGCTTTAGCCCGGACAAATAATCGATCGCCAGACAGTCTCAGGGGCACCTAGTCCACAGGCTAGTGCCACCTTTTCACCCAACCCCGATCCAACAAAAACCAAAGATCTTCTGCAGCAAGGATATCCAGATTCCAGATGAAAGTCACCTTAGCCTTAATCAATCCAAAACAGAAGTGAGCAATTTCCAGAAAAGTTGCTTGACCCCTCCTAAACAGGTTCGCGTATAAATAAACTATTAAACTTAACAAAAGAGCGTATTCCACTTGAACAATTTTGAAACAACTGAGAAGTTTTTGAAAGCGGAAACCAAATTTTTGCATCACCGTGCAACTTGGTGAACCTCAATTTCAAATTAGTAGGAGCGAATCCTTATTGAAGAAGATTAAAACAGCTAAAGGCTTTTGAAAGCGGAAACCAAATTCAGAATGAATCCTTTTGCATCACCATGCAACTTGGGAGGACTTTGTGAACCTCAATTACAAATTAGTAAAAGCAAATTCTTCTTGAAAAAGTTTGAAACAGCTGAAAGGTTTTTTAAAGCGGAAACCAAATTCAGAATGAATCCTTTTGCATCACCGTGCAACTTGGGAGGACTTGGTGAACCTCAATAACAAATTAGTAGGAGTGAATGAAGAAGTTGAAACAACTGAAAGCGAAACCAAATTCTAAATGAATCCTTTCGCATCACCGTGCAACTTGGAAGGACTTGGTGAACCTCAATAACATATCGAATCTTTATTGAAGAAGTTTGAAACAACTGAAAGGTTTCTGAAAGCGAAACCAAAATCCGAATTAATCCTATTGCATCACCATGCAACTTGGGAGGACTTGGTGAACCTCAATAACAAATTAGTAGGAGCGAATTCTTATTGAAGAAGTTTGAAACAACTGAAAGCGAAACCAAAATCAGAACTAATCCTTTTGCATCACCATGCAACTTGGGAGGACTCGGTGAACCTGAATTACAAATTAGTAAGAGCGAATCCTTATTGAAAAAGTTTGAAACAACTGAAAGCGACACCAAATTCAGAATGAATCCTTTAGCATCACCATGCAACTTGGGAGGACTTGGTGAACCTCAATAATTAATTAGAAGGAGTGAATCCTTATTGAAGAAGTTCGAAACAACTGAAAGCGAAACCAAATTCTGAATGAATCCTTTCGCATCACCATGCAACTTGGGAGGACTTGGTGAGCCTCAATAACAAATTAGTAGGAGCGAATTCTTATTGAAGAAGTTTGAAACACCTGAAAGCGGAAACCAAATTCAGAATGAATCCTTTTGCATCACCATGCAACTTGGGAGGACTCGGTGAACCTGAATTACAAATTAGTAGGAGCGAATCCTTATTGAAGAAGTTTGAAACAACTGCAACTTGGGAGGACTTGGTGAACCTCAATAACAAATAAGTAGGAGCGAATCCTTAATTCCAAATCCTTAATTAATCCTTAATTCTCTAAATTCAGAATGAATCCTTTTGCATCACCATGCAACTTGGGAGGACTTGGTGAACCTCAATAACAAATTAGTAGGAGCGAATCCTTATTGAAGAAGTTTGAAACAACTGAAAGCGGAAACCAAATTCAGAATGAATCCTTTTGCATCACCATGCAACTTGGGAGGACTTGGTGAACCTCAATAACAAATTAGCAGGAGCGAATCCTTATTGAAGAAGTTTGAAACAACTGAAAGGTTTCTGAAAGCGAAACCAAAATCAGAACTGATCCTTTTGCATCACCATGCAACTTGGGAGGACTTGGTGAACCTCAATTTCAAATTAGTAGGAGCGAATCCTTATTGAAGAAGTTTAAAACAGCTAAAGGCTTTTGAAAGCGAAACCAAATTCAGAATGAATTCTTTTGCATCACCATGCAACTTGGGAGGACTTGGTGAGCCTCAATAACAAATTAGTAGGAGCGAATCCTTATTGAAGAAGTTTGAAACAACTGAAAGCGGAAACCAAATTCAGAATGAATCCTTTTGCATCACCATGAAACTTGGGAGGACTTGGTGAACCTCAATAACAAATTAGTAGGAGCGAATTCTTATTGAAGAAGTTTGAAACAACTGAAAGCGGAAACCAAATTTAGAATGAATTCTTTTGCATCACCATGCAACTTGGGAGGACTTGGTGAACCTCAATAACAAATTAGTAGGAGCGAATTCTTATTGAAGAAGTTTGAAACAACTGAAAGCGGAAACCAAATTCAGAATGAATTCTTTTGCATCACCATGCAACTTGGGAGGACTTGGTGAACCTCAATAACAAATTAGCAGGAGCGAATTCTTATTGAAGAAGTTTGAAACAACTGAAAGCGTAAACCAAATTCAGAATGAATCCTTTTGCATCACCATGCAACTTGGGAGGACTTGGTGAACCTCAATAATTAATTAGAAGGAGTGAATCCTTATTGAAGAAGTTTGAAACAACTGAAAGGTTTCTGGAAGCGAAACCAAAATCAAAATTAATCCTTTTGCATCACCATGCAACTTGGGAGGACTTGGTGAACCTCAATAACAAATTAGTAGGAGTGAATCCTTATTGAAGAAGTTTGAAACAACTGAAAAGTTTTTGAAAGCGGAAACCAAATTCAAAAACAATCAGAGAACCGAGCCAAATTCAATAAAAGAAAGTAACCCAAGATTGCCTGAAACAACTCCAGAAGTTCTTGTAAATAATCAGCTATTTTTGCAACAGCTTGTAAGGGAGGACGATGTAAAGCTGAAAAACTACAACGCCCATAAGAAAGTAACACAAGAATTTCTGGAACAACTCCGGAAAGTAATTGGAAATAGTCAAGTTAATTTGCATCACTTTGCAAGGGAGGACGTGGTGAACCTCAAAGCTACAACGAATTCAATTAAATATAACCCAAGAATTTGTGGAACAACTCTTGGAAATTCTTGTACTATTATTTTATGTGATTATTATTTTATGAGTAAAAAAGGACAATTACGTACGGTGCGACCTTCTAAAATGTTCAAGTTGATTTGGGCATTTTCGGCTATTTTAAATTATTAAGCAACACCCCCCTTCCCACCCAGTATTGTTTATTGACCAAGCTGTATAAAAAAGAGGAATTAAATAACGTTAATAAGTAGGTATTAAACTGCACCTCCACTAGGATGATGCAGGTCACTGGTTAATGTCGATGTATATCTTCCAGGATGCAGTGTTTATCGTGTAACATATATGGTATCCTATTTATCCATGGTTGTCAGGAAAGGCTGGAAAAGATAAAAAATATTCTTCATGATATATTACAATAAAATATTGTCTATCCGGTTGGAATCAAGACCGACATTCAATCAAAAATTGCCATTTTCTTGGTCCACAAGTGTCGCAACTGTTTCGCATCTAGTGCGCTGTGTTGCTGACAACAACGGGAAGGATGCGCACTACATTTGACGTGATTAAAAAACGTCGCGAGTTAGGTCGCGTCGCGACTTGATTGTGCGAAGTCCGGTTTGGTGGCGGCCCGACAATATCGATTCAGAACTCATGACCCGGATAAAAACTAACCATAGGGTATTTGGTGAAAACCATTCCTGTACCATACAGTGTACCAGCTACAATCCAGTGTATTGTAATGGAATGGTTCGCTAAAAGCTTTGCACATTGGTAGCTACTATACATTTACATCCGATCTTTATGTAACAATATATTATACTGTTTTTCTTACGTTTGAACCATTCATTATAGGACAGATCGGTGAAGTACTAGATTTGTAGTAATGAGCTGAATTTTAGTATGGTCAGAAGGTCCATTCTCCGTTTCTGCAATGAAATGGTGCAAAAAGCGTGGGTATTATGATTCCTTGCCTAATTTGATGCTGTTTGAGCAAAACTTTGGGCAACAGTGTTGTTGTTTTCTCCATTTATTGCAACATAAACAACATAGTTATCCAAAGTTTTGCTCAAACAGCATCAAATTAGGCAACGAATCATAATACCCACGCTTTTTGCACCATTTCATTGCAGAAACGGAGAATTGACCTTCTCACCATACTAAAATTCAGCTCATTACTACAAATCTAGTACTACACCGAACGTGCCCCATTCCGAAACAATCTTTTTCCGTGCATTTTTAATTATTTATTCAGTTTATGATTTTTTCCGTGCTTTGTTTTGTTGATGTTCGTGACATTTTTGTTGCAAAGGAAATGAAAGAGAAAAAAGTGAATAAGTTGAAACATCTATTTAAAGTCAATAAAATGTTTAAATAAAGTGGTAAACCAGGTGTCCTAAGGACTGCATATCCAAGAGATATGGTGGGCTAAGTATGTAGAGTGCGATGAGAGGAATACAAATGTAGGTCAACCCGGAAAGACGCAGTCCAGATTACCGTAAATCAGTGGATGAGTTCAACACTATTCTTTCTCTTCTTCTCTCATGTGAAATTGCCTTGTACAACAACCGAATTAAATGCGATTCATCTTTGACATTTTTAACACAAGGACTGGACACTGAAAAGACTTCTGATATAAGTTCGTCTTCGCTTTTTAACGTAACTTATAGTTAAATCGAACTTGACAGTTTTCTCATGAGTTGTTATGTACATATTTCATAGTTCAGTCAAACTGGAGCCTCAATATTGCAATAACGGTTAAGCACGCTGTAATGATACTTATGTACCTCGTCACCCACTTCCTGCAACTACATTAGTGGTCTAATAACACTTAGCGCGCTAGGCATAGTTCCATCATGCCGCTCAAAGTGTTGCCACAAATAATGCTTAGTTTGAAAATCCCAGTTATCTGGCTGGTGGGACATGGGAGCCTAAGCTTCAACTGTTAATGCAATCAGAGGCTACTCAGACTTAGACGAGTTTAGGTTAGTTTGGCTAGAACTGCCATTATCGAAGGAACATGACGAGATAATATAACATTATATGGTTTATCTAATGTAAAACTATACAACATAACAAAAGAGAACCATTCCAAAAACCATGATTAAATTTATAATTTGTAGTGAAATTACAATTAAAAACAATATATTTACGGTACATTTTATTGCTTGAAACCATACGTGTACCATACTATGTACGGTATATTAAAGCCCACGTATCAGTATTTCAAACAATTCATTTACAATAAAATGTATGGTTTTGTAAAAAAATATATATGGAGAAAAATATTTTTTTATATTGTTACGATACTTAACAACCCGTATAGTATATTGTAAAAATCTTATTTACAATTCACCATACAGTTGTCTACATTACATCTTATTGTTTTTGTATTTTTTATTTTTACAGTGGTGTTTATTGTAACAATATGGTTCTAAATAGTACTGTTACAATACCACATTTGGTTTTTCTACTGTGTTTTTTATTCGGGGATTCAAGATGATTAATTTCTTCTTCTTGGCTTAACGTCCCCCACTGGGATAAAACCTCTCAAAAATATTCCATGAACACTTGTTTAGATATTAACCTTTTATAAGGCAGTGGCAACTACAGGGGATAGTCAAAATAATTGGGACAGGAATTCCCGAAGGAATTCTTTGAGGTATTTTTGAAGAAATGTTTTAGGCTTCCTGGGGAAACTTGGAGGAATAACTAAAGGAAAACCTGGAGGAACTCTTTGAGGAATTTCTGGACAAATATTTAGGGCTTCCTGGAGAAATTCCTGGAGGAAAGTCTTGAGGAATTCATCGAGGAATTTGTGAAGGATTTTTTTAGGAATTTCTAAAGAAACTCATGGATAAATCCATGGAGGAATTCTTCTAAGTTCCGGAGGAAATTCCTTTAGGATTTCCTGGACGGATCCGTGGAGGAATTCCTGGAAGAACCCTTGGAGAAAATATTTTGGTGAATTTTGGCAGAAATTCCTAGATTAATTTCTGGAGGAATTCCTGGATTCATGGAGGAATTTCTGGAGGATTCCATAGAGGTATCCCTGGAGGAATTCATAGAAGAATTCCGTGAAAAATTGATTTAGGATTAAGTGGAGGAATCGCCACAATAGATCAACAATTGGTCGCAGTGGAAATGTACCCAACAAGAAAAAAAAAAGTGGAGGAATCCATGGAGAAATTTCTTAAGAAATTCCTGGAAAAATCCTGGAGAAATTCCTAAAGGAATCCATGGAGGTATCTCTGAACAATTCTTGGAAGAGTCCCGGGAATTCCTTAAAGATTCTCAGGAGGAATTCTGGCAGAAATTCTTGGAAGACATCCGTGAGAAATTCCTGGAGAATTCCGTGGAGGGTTCCGTGGAGGAATTTCTCGCAGAATTCTTCGAGGAATTCCTGGAAGAGTTCTGGGAGACATTCCCGAGGAATTCTGGCAGTAATTCCTAGAGGAATTTCTCAAGGAATTCCTGGAAGAATTCCATGAGAAAATCCTTCAGGATTTTCTGGAAGAATCCATGGAGGAATTCCTGACTCCATCTTGGAGGAATTTCTGGAGGAATGTTTGAAGGAACTTCTCGAGAATTTTCTGAAAGAATACATGGAGGAATTTTTTGAGTAACTTCTGAAGAAATTCATTAATGAATCTCTGGATGAATTCCTGAAGAAACTCCTGGAGAAATATGTGAACGAATTCATGAAGGATTCCCTGGAAAAATTCCTCGCGGAATTCTTCGAGGAATTCCTAGAAGAGTTCTGGGAGACATTCCCGGGGAATTCCGGTAGAATTTCCTAGAGGAATTTCACGAGGGATTCCTGGAAGAGTTCCTTGAGAAATTTCTTTAGGATTTTTCGAAGGAATCCGTGGAGCGATTCCTAGAGGAATCCCAGGAAAATAATTGGAGGAATTCTGGCAAAAAATTCTAAAAGATTTATTCTAGAAGAAATTTCAGGAGGAATTCTTGGATTGTTTACTGGATGAATTCCCAAGGAATTATTTGAGGAATTTCTGTAGAAATATATGAGACTTCCTGGAGAAATTTCTGTAGGAATTTCTAGAGGAATTTATGAAGAAATTGATTAATCATTGGAGGAATTTCTAAAGAAATTCCTGGAGGAATGCGTGGAGAAGAAGAGTTCCGGAAGAAATCCCTTTAGGATTTCTTGGATGAACTTTTCGAGGAATTTCTAAAGAAATTCCTAGAGGAATTTCTAGAGGAATTTATGAAGAAATTGATTAATCCTTGGAGAAATTTTTGAAGAAATTCCTGGAGGAATGTGTGGAGAAGAAGAGTTCCGGAAGAAATCCCTTTAGGATTTCTTGGATGATTCCGTGCAGGAATTCTTGGAAGAAATCCCTGGAGGCATTATAGAAGAAATTCCTGGAAGAATTTTTGGGGGGATTCTTGGCGGAATACATGCACGAATCTTTGAAGGAATCTCTGTAGATTACAATAATGACTCCTATCGAAATTTTCTGTCTAGGAATTTTGACTCAATCTATGGAGCGTTCCTGGAGAAATTCCTGGAAAAAAATCCAGGAGAAATTCCTGAAGGAATCCGTGGAGAATTCCCTGGGCAAATTCCTGGAGGAATTCTACAATTCTAGCATCACCAATTGTCCAGGATTGAAATTCTTTTACACAATTGATAATTTTCACGATTTTTTCCATTGTATTTGATACGTTTATAAAGTTTTATAAGAGTCGAGAAAATGACTTCATCTCAATATGAATACTTGGCGATGTTAGCGCCACAGCATGTTGAAACCCCTTCTTGGGAATTCATATTGCGTGTAACACCATGATTCCATTTTGCACCACGATCATATATTACACCATCATTGTAGTGCTCCCCCCCCCCTCTAGTGCGCAAGATCTGGACTATGCTCGAGAAGGACATGCAAGCATTCGGAGTGTTCAAGAACTATCTTTTGGAGATTTGCAGGAGGCATAAGGATAAACCACGAACTCGCTGCACTTTACGGCGAACCTAGCATCCGGAAGGTCGCAAAAGCTGGCAGGATAGGATGGGCAGGGCATGTCGTGAGAATGTCGAACCACAACCCTGCAAAGCTGGTGTTCGCAAGAGATGTGGATGCTATAAGAAGACCTGTAGGTCAACGGGCAACCTGAGCGAACCAGGTGCAGGACGAACTGGCAAATGTTGGATACAGTGGACAATTGAGGACTGCAGCCACGAACCGAATGTTCTGGCGATGAATTGTTGATTTTGTTGTATTACTGTAATAATGAAATAGGGGAATTGGGGGTAATATGAACACCCTAAGCGTTTGTCGTCGTTTCCAATAGAAAAATATGACAAAATCTTTCTTTTTTACCCTGTTACATCGTAGATGGTAATATATTCTAAGAGTTCTAGAAGAAAATATTGATAAAAAATACAATTTCCTTACATTATTTTCGATTGCAAAATATGCAAGAAAACGAGAGTCATGAAAAATAGTGTGGGTAAAATGAACAATCGATGGGGGGAAAATGAACATGTCTTCAAAAACTAGCTTAAATGTTTAATTTCGATATATTCAAGTGTAGGTCAACAAATTCAATGTAAACTCTATATGCTACACTTTTAAATCTTTATACATATAAAATTTGGAATGTGTTGGAATCATTATTTGTAAAAAAATGTAGTAAAATAAGCGATTTTTAGAATAAAAATATTATTTTATAAGCATAAAATATTTTTTCTTAACTTTTTGCTCTAGTTGTGTCATAATATGTATTCTAGATTTCAATATACAGAGATTGCACAAAATTTTATAAAAATGGATAAAGTTTGAACCAGCTGTTCATTTTACCCCCAAGTCGTGCTGGTTTTAAAGTTGTTCCTAAAATGGTATTGAAAGCACAACCTAGTATTTTTTTCAACTAAATATTGTCTCTTGGGAGTACATTATGGGAATATGACATGACATATGTCATAATCTGCGAAAAATATACGAATAGACCTTAATTCAGATAAGTTCAATTTTACATCAGAGCATATTTTTCAAGTGGTTTTTGAACTTTTCGTTATAATCAAGTGGTTTATTCAATTTTAAAGTTCAATATCTGCAGAAGTATAATGATTTACGCTATCACACAGAATTCAATCGTTGAAACATGCGGAAATACACAAATTGCTGTAAAACACCACCCTGATCATTTTACCCACAATTCCCCTACTACATACATGTAGGATCTGGGACCATTTAGGCAGGGCCACCTATTTTGGGCACTTGCTACTAAAAATTAGTCAATTTTTAACCGATTTATTTCATATTTGGGACACTGTCGTATGTACAGTAGCTAGCTATGTTCAAGTCAATTCAAAATTGACTGAGTTCAAGCATCAAGTACCCAAAATAGGTCCGCTTGCCGAAAAGGTTCCAGACTCTATGTTTTATTTGATCACAAATTTTGCAACGATCCTAAGAACTCAGGTTAGAGAATCAACAAAGGATTTCAATGATTTCTAACTCACATTTATTTTGTTCAATGTTTTGTCATTAATTCATTGGATTTAACCGTTATGTGTCCGACAAACTTTTTGCTTTTTTCTACACAGTGCTTTTCAAATGGGCGCTGGGTACCCGGATACCCTGTCGGCCACATAAGGGTTAAGATAATGAAGCTATATCTGCATACAATCGGACCATAGACATAAATAGTATTCTTGGGCGTCAGCAAACGAAACCCAAATGCAAAATTGCTCAATTGGCTTCTTTAGTGGTGTTGAGATTATTCCATATTCTGAATCTGCATGCCAAACTGAGCCGAAATCCAAATTTTCATCAATTTTGGTGCCCGGGAACCTATTTAAAAATCAATTTGAAATTTGTATGGGAGCGATTTGTCGAATCACCCCTCGTCGCATTTTGTACTGAGCGGAGCTGTCAACCAGTTGCCCAGCTGTCAAAAGGTGATTTCAAAAAATCTCTTTGAAATTGATTTTAGGTACCAAAATAAAGTTCTAAAAATCTGAAAAAAATCATAGCGGCTCAGAAAAAGGTGCTCTTTCGTTTAAAAATAAAAAATCATTGAATTTTTCTTAATTTAAAAACCCAATTGGCAAAGAAAGCGCTTGGTCATAATCTGTTCAACAGACACCCGGACAGAAGTTCCAGGTAGTTTGGGGTTAAGGATAGTCTCATAGTCTTCTACAAAAAAAAAATAATTTAAAAAAAAAGTGAAAGCCAGGACTTTTGTTTACTCGACCTTTTCACTCCATTTTTCCTCGGAAGGCAGGCAGGGTCGACATCATGCCTGCTTCCAGCTGTACAGCAAGTATCATGAACTGATACCGCGTGCACAGCGATCTGACCTTCCCGCAAGTAAGGGCCTATCAACCACCACACAGAAGAACGTGCCGACATGTGGCCTCCAACTGCCTCGCCCTTGCCGAGGACCACTTTCCAACCGTGGGCTAGTAAGCAAGTGCTTGAACGCAAACTATGAAGCAGGTTCTTACCCTAGTTTAGGTCAAGAACAAGATGGTAATTCGTATGAATCACAGGAAGCATTACGCTCTCTTTTTGATTACTCAGACTTTAGAAAACAAATTACAACATATTGAGGAAAAAAGTGTAGCATTAGCATAAATTTTTGTCACAGAAATAAAAATATATAAAAAAAATATTGAGCAAAGCTAATTTGGAATACAAAATTTACCTCTGGTGAAGTCTGTGTTTTGAAATGGGGACTGCAAATCCGGAAGCCTGTCGGATCGTCGGAGTCTTTCATCCCAATAATAATTTTCCATCGCCGCCTTATTAGTTTTCGTCCCGGGAAACAGTGCATGATGGCTTTCCTTTTAGGTGGCCATTGCCGGAAACAACACGTAATGCCCCGGTCTGTTCTCACACCTCCGACAAAGATTTTAACAGATGAACGGCATCCGGTTTCAGTTTGCTCCGTGTTTCTAAAATTTAAAGAATTATCAACTACTTACTTACATCCACGCTGGCATTAAAAAACTATTTACTTACTTTGCATGAAATCGCTCTCGACGAAATGCTTGCTGCAGATTCTTTCGTTGCGGTCTCCGGAGACCGAAATTTGTCCACCGGCGATACACATTGTCCAGTTGTCGGAACGGGGAAAAAACTAACCTGACAACCCACAAAGGAACGACTTTCGCACGCGGGAATAACGCACTTCTGAGCGTCCCGCATGCCGACAAATATTGAAAAAATGGCACCAAATGAATAATTCTACCACTCAGACCACTCAACTAGAATAAAATTAACAAAAACCCTGCGAATCCAGGAAAAAAACTACTAAAATGTTTTTAATGTTTCGACAACGAATTTGCTCTAGCCGCCAGACTAGACGCGCGAGTAAACAAAAATTTAGTTTGACAGAAGACAACACTGAAGTAAAACCCGCTTTGGAGTTTTATGTGGGAAACAGCGGGATTAAGCGGGATTAGATTAGATTAGCAAAGATTAGGAAAGATTAACATCTGAAGATTAAGAGTGTCTAACCCCCTGGTTTGACATCGTTTGCTTTGTTTACCTCGATCAGATGTGAAGGGATGAAGAGATGCGAGTAGTTTGAAGAAAAACATTTGAGATGGATTTTGGATGGAAGCAGATAGAAGGGATGTAGACGGATAATGCACAGTGTATGAGATGTGTTAGATTTTGGGTAAAAAGACGATAATCTGGATAGATCTGGATGTGTCGCCCCCCTCGCATTTGTGAACAAGCCCTTATCGTGGTTCATGGAAAAATTCCAATAATTATTTTTGAGTTTCTCGTTTTCTCCGTGTGGGTTTGCGCAGGGTTGTCCACGTCATCATCCGCGCGCACAACATGCGTTCCACAAACACATCGATGATGATACTGATGATGGCTGGCGAAAACAAAAATGGCGTCGAAGTTTGTTGTGATTGCATGAGTGCATG
Source organism: Aedes albopictus (assembly GCF_035046485.1). Lineage (NCBI taxonomy): Eukaryota > Metazoa > Arthropoda > Insecta > Diptera > Culicidae > Aedes > Aedes albopictus. The sequence goes on from NC_085136.1 coordinate 252,879,144, forward strand.
CTCGGTGCAAACTATTTTCGTAAAATAGTGACGATTTACGATGGTTTTTAAGTGAAATTTCTCCGTGAACGAAACCGCGAATGTACCAGGAATATGAAGAGGTATGAGTTTTACGGGGGGCGGATGGGTTTGGCCGTAAAAGTCGAGTTAAAGTTTCGTCTTTCAGGAAAGGTTCTCATCGTGTGTGGGGGGGTGGGAGAAAGTTTGCTTCTATTTATGGGTCAAATACCTGTATCGGATTGTGCAATTTCACAGAATACCATTTTTATTGCAGAAAAATAAACGCTCTGGAGCTACGTCGGCAGCGACAGGAAGGTAAACAGCATGAGGACAGTGGACATGAGTCGGAATCGCCCAGCAAGAAGAGATCTCCATCGAAACGGGCCGCTGGAGGAGGGGGTAGTCCGAAGAGGGCGCGGATTGCGAGGGGCTATGGATCGACGCCCCGCAAGGAAGATCCCCGGGAGCATCAGGACCTGAATCGAGAGGAAATCGCTTTGATGTTCATGGAGGTAAGCGATTGTAAAAAAGTGGAAGTTTTCGATAAGTGGTCAATATGTGGGTATATTTTCAGGTGTCGGAAAAGATCGATCGCTGCTTCGATTTCGATCTGCAGAAATGGTTAAACCGGTACGAGGGCCTACGGGCGAAAGAGGAAACGAATTTTCCGGAAGCAGCCATGCTGATAATGAGCGCTGCCCAAATCTACGGCCGCAAGGTAGACTACCTGGAGGAGATAATTTTGCACATGGATCAAGATCAGAAGGGGAGAGGTGATGGTCAGGAGGACGGTAAAAAGGAAGAGAAGCCGACGTCGGGCAGAAAGCGTGCTGCCCGCTTCCAGCCCCAGTCTTTGTCGGATTGTTTCGGGGATTTGGAATTTTCTGTGGTAGAGGGAAAGAAGGCACCGATTGAGTCCTTGGTTGCAGGGGTAGACAGGGTGGCCGTCGATCAGCGGAACAAGTTTCAGCAAATGCAGGAGCTGTGTAGTGAGTTGAGGACAATGCCCAATAAGCAGCGGAAACAGGAAATCTTGAATCGTCTTCGAGACGACGCAAATATTCCGCCGATCATGTCCAGTCATACCGCTGCCAGGAAGAATCAGATTCTGGACTTGGAATCGGGAGAAACAATCGGAACTCGATACGACTTTCAGATTCATTTGAACTTCATCGATGTAAAGACCGGTTCGCTGATGCCAGAGCATGATTTGAGGAAATTCTTCCAACGCTGTGACGTAATCGATTATCTGTTCGAGCAGCACGAGTGCGAGGACAGGACAAGCGACGGAGCACCCGCATCGACATCGATTTTCCCGTTGAAACCACGTGAGTTCAAGATCTACATGCCTCCCGATTATCTGAAGAATAAATACCGGATAGAGATCGACGATACGGCAGACTTTGATAACGAGTTGCACAAGGCAAAAAGTAGCAACTATCGGAAAGACCCGATTCTGGAACTGATGCACAGTAAATTTGCCGATCCGGGAAAGGACGCAGAGCAATGGACACGGACAGAATCGAATCCGGAGCAAGAAGCTTCATTCTCGAATGCACTTTCGTCAACGGCGATCGAACCTGGTACAACTCCGGACTCTCAATCCGATGAGTCAGATTCAGCACCCCTTGAAGATAGCGGTACGTTCGACGACAGTCAAACCATTGATCCGTCTTCGGTAAATTCGACATCCACAGCAATACAAGATCCCTCCAAATCGTCGATCATAATCTCCATCATCTCCGAATGCAACCGGGAAGATTTCCCTAAATCTAAGGAATCCTCGCCGGAACCGGAACTGATGGCCCTGGAGAACCAACCCATACCAGACTCCGACAAAGATCCCAATCAACCAAAAGATCAGAAATGTTCCTCCCGTCTCAGTCTGGAAGACGAAGGCATCGGCGCGGATCGGGAATCCCTCGGCAAGCAGACCCCAACCGACGCTATGATGCGATCCCCTTCGCTGGACAAACTCAGCGACGATGGAGTGGGCGGAATCGCTCCATCCGTGGGTCCGACAACTTTTGGCAGTGGTCAGGTCGTTCTCAGCGCTTCCAGCAATGACACCGGGGTGCGAACGATTTCGCTGAAGCCGGCCCTGCTCGAGCGGAATCTACTCAAGATTCCCGAGTGTCATCTGAGGAAGCATCTGCTGTTCGCGCTGCCGCCCGAGTACAAGCGACTCAAGATGGACGTAAGTGCCTTCGGCAGAACGATGTGGAATTGATCATTTAAACGTGCAATTTTATTTTCCCTACAGGTGGTGCGCAAAGCCAGCGATCGGACAAAGGACATTTTCACTCTGGCTGTGTACAGTTTGAGTCCACGTGGACTGAAGAATTCGGAATGGGGAAGACGTGCTTCGACCCCGGAGCCAGAAGGTAAGTTTTACATGGGAGGTTTCAAGGGTATCCCTGGTGTATAATCTGAATCTCCATCCGCAAATGAATATTTAACTGGTAGAAGAATATTGTCTAAAAGAAATCAGTATCGCTAAGACTTCCACCAAATGAAAGCTAAGGGTCCATTCTTTCATTTCGGACTAAGCATTTTGGATGAAAAGTACGCAAAAAGTGTGTATTTCTCGGAAATGTGTTCTAGAAAACATGAAAACAAAATGTAGACCCTCCGATAGAACATTTTCCTCTTAGCATCAAATGAAAGAGGAGACCCTTGCTTAGCATATGGTGGCTGGCTTAGCGATATTGATTTCTTTTGGATAATTTTTTTCTCCCAGGAATCAGGTACCAGTAGGCCGGCTCCAGAGGTACAGATACCTTGACCTATCTTACCGTTACCTTGGTACCTTGTTAGCTACGTTGTTCCAGCGTTCCAGCGCTGAACAAATGGTAGAGCACCATCTTCGTCGGTCTTGGACGAAGTTTTTCGGGTATGACTCTGCAGACATAGGTACATAATCTTTGCGCTGATGGTGGGTACACAATCATCATGATCATTATACTAGAATTTCAACCGTTCAATTCCTGACCGGTTTCCCATTGAACGTGTTAACCCTCTAATACCCATTTTTTTATTATTTTGAACTAAACATCATTTTTCGTCATCTAAAATCGATTTAAGGACAAACGTCTTGAAATCCCGCTTCAGCAGTGCATCAGAACTTCAAACGCACAAATCTCAAGCAGTAAGTTTCAAACAACAGTGCATTTTATTATTCTGTTCTTGCTTACTTGTAATAAGCTTAAAATAAGAAGATCAGGTGCGCTGGTTTTGTTTACGAAGAGATTTGTGCGCTTGAAATCGTGAGTAGGTGCCAAAGTCGGCCATTGTGGCGGCCATTTTGGGATCCTAACAAGTCTGTCCTTAAACATGTTTTGGAAGGTGATTCTGTTTAATTCGTGATTTTGTGCCTCATAGTACCTCATGAAACCCTCTGGGACCCCCTTGAAAATCTCCTAAGATCTCCTGGAAACCCCCTGAAATAGCCTGAGACAACCCTGAGAACCCCTGAAGCACCCCTGAGACCTCTTGAGTCCCTCGAAACTCTCTGGGATCCCTTTGAAACGCCTCTGACATCTCTCGCAACCCCCTGAAACTCGCCTGAGACCCCCTGAGGGCTTTGAGATCCCTAAAGTCCCCTGAAGCTCCCTGAAACGCCCCTGAGACTTCCTGGTACTCCTTGCAGCCCTCTGGGACCCCGTTGGCACGCCCCTGAAATCTCCTGGAATCCATTTTAAACGCCACCCTCTGGAACTTGTGAACCCATGAAACGCCCACGATACCCCCTAGGACCCCCCTAAACCACACTAAGATTCCATTAACCTTTTCCTTCCCACACGACTTTGAACGACTATTTCTATACCAAGAAAGCGTTTCCGAAAAAAGTGCTTAAAGAAAAGTTTTTCCAAACTCGGTATTTTTTTTCGAAATAACCAAAAAAGTTTTTAATTGTAAATCAATAGTTTTTTGATTGTTTATCAATAGTTCCTTTTAAGGGACGACTCGAGTAACGAATAACGAAGACGTTAATAAACAAAATTTGTTTATTTAAGAAACACGTCTGTACAACGTCTGTATGACTTGAGGTCTGACTTGTGAATAATAGTTAAGAAAAAATAAAAGAGGTTGGTCACCAAGGGGGTAACCAGGGTGGGGCATTAGGGCGTTGCGTACTGCGTCAATGCCCCCTCTCAATCGTTCGTTTGGTGATCCTCCCGTAACTCATCAATCGGATAGTCCTAGAGTCCTACGAAGCGTCCTAAAGCGGTTGAAATTCAAAGCCTTCGTGGAAATATCGGCAACTTGATTTTCAGTCTCGATCAGGTTCAATTTTGATTCGACCAGAAGCAACGTTGTCCCGGATAAAAGTGGAGCCTGACATCCATATGTTTGCTTCGCTTAGTTTCCAGATTAGTGGCCATTCCTATACTGCCGCAATTCTGCAAAGTGGCGTAAGCGACGGGGGGTCTGGCCAAAGTCTACGCTCCATACAAATTTCGAAAATTTTGTATGAACAAAAGTCTACGAGGGGGGAGGGGGGGGGGGTCTGAGACGGCAGAAAAAAAGTCTACGTAGTTTATGGACAGCGCCTAAGTGTCTTTCCATTGATTGATGCACCAAGCGAAAAGAAGGAGAAGTTTTGACATCCAAGCGGTGTGCCATCGATTAGATCCTCGTCGCTGATTGGTCGATGGATGTAAACGGCACACCGCTTGGATGTCAAAACTCTTCTTTTTACCGCTTGGTGCATCAATCAATAGATGATAGATTACGACTAGATCTTTCATTTTCATTTTCATTTTGCAGCATTTGGTGGGGCAATGAGAGCGCAAGTCAGTCCAAAGCCGATGATAGGGAGGGGTAATGGCTGAATAGTCTTTGCTGACCACATAAACGCCATGGGATAGGAAAAGGGTATTTTGGTGAGGGATTAGGGTGTTGGTACAGACTTGACAATATCAATGCTATTCAGATGCAAAATAATTTTAAGGCTCAATAGTGAATCGCATACCTTCCAAAACCAAAAAAAAACAATAATCCTCAAAATGCCAAGCAAGTCATAGAAAGAAAAAACGCCCGATTGTTTATTTTGTCAATTATAACAAACGGAAACTTCCAACTTCACCGACTCACCAGTCACCCGGAAAAAAAAAATTCCTTCAGTTCTGGAAAATATATTATCCCCAATTAAGCCCTTAATCGAATTGTCCGCGTGGTCTTGTAGTACCCCTGCTAGGTAAGAATCAGTCATTGCCATACATATTAAATGCTAGACATGACCCCATGGATAGCATTTGCATATGTAAAAGCTTTGCTGATGTGACTTTCCTATTAGGCAATTTTCTCATCTCATGTTTGTCTTCAAAACCTTGTCAAGCTTAGAAAATTGAAGCTAATAAACAATACATTACAAGGTTCGAATTCCCATAGAATGAGATCATTCATTCGCACTACAACACCATAGGAGATAATGTCACATTGGCTGATTACAGTACAAATGCGAAAAATCTCCCTTTTCCCCCTATCCGCAACCCGGGGACGCGCCCTGTTGGATTTCGAAAGCCTCGGAGAATATTACAAACCTTCAATGGCATTCCCATACACTAACCCACATTGCCCATTCAGGGGTCTGACTGGGCCTATTACCCTCCCTCAGTTTGTAATATTCTCACCAACTTGGAATTATATTTTCCCGGCATATAAATGACTTCGACAAATGTTCGATATACTATGCAGCATCATGATCAGTATAACTATATCAGATGACGATGACTTGAAGATCTGATTTTTACATAATTGTTTGCCATTGATTATACATTCAGCTATTCCAATCATTACTGCAAAGCACATCGACCACATGCCTGAAATCGAAGCTTCCTGGAAGATATAATCCAAGCCCAGGGTAGATGATAGATTACGACTAGATCTTGCATTCTAATACAGCAGGCATACCTCAGTGTTATTTTTACACCAGATATCATATATACCTAATATTCCTTGTTTGATTAACTGACTATTATGTACTGGCGCTTAAGTCATTCTATTTCATAGATTGCCAGATTTAAGGGTAATGGTTCAATAGGGTGTTAGCAATCAGAGTGGATTAGAACGAGTTGGCGCCTACAATACACCAACACTAACACGCATACACCAATACTTACACGTTCACATGCACCTACAACTTGCTGTAAAAGACCAGTGGGCGGGACAATGGTGCCTACCCATCAGTTGTAGGTGGGGTGTTTGGCTTAGCTACATGACTTGGTCCGGCAAGCCCATAAACATCAATTGGTAGACGTATTGCCTAGTGAAGGTTGAAGGATTCGTAATCTTGTTTTGGATGTCTTCTTCATCTTTTTGTTCTTAGTTTTATTTAATACAGTGACCCCACACCGATGAATCACCTTAATTTTGTACACTATTCATGAATCACCATGTTGATCAAATGAGTGATCCATAAACTGTGGTCATTTTTGCCGATTTATAAATTGTGGGGTCACTGTAATCATTGATTTGTTTTGTGTTTGTGAATCTGCTTAGTTGTGTGTGTGGCACAAAAACACGTGTTCCGTTTTACGATACCATTCCATGCGTGATTAGTATTGTAATTCGGTACATATAATTTAAAATGAATAAAGATAAATTAAAATATCAATTTTACAACACACCCAATCTTCTTTTAAATAATTAAAAAAAGTTAAACACGCACATTTTTGTATTTTTTTAAAATTTAGATGTTTCAAAAAATATTAAAATATTAGGTTTGATCATTGGTTTTGCGATAGTATATTTTTGATGCTGTCTTGCTACCTTCCACAGGAAGTTTGACGTTAACTGAAATACCCATTTGAATTTTTTCCGAAGGAGTGGCTTACAGTAAATGTTTAAACTTTATCGATGACAAATAAAACATTTGGAATGCAGTTCGTTTATCTATTTTATAGCAGTTTATGCGTTCACACTCCAAATAATGCAATTTGCATCATTTTTTCACGAGCACAAATCTGGAAATCCAACACCAGCTTCAGTTTGTAATGACTACTCAATATAATATTTACTGCGAGTAAGCAAAACTAAACTTATCAACCAGACCCATCAAGGGTCTCCAGATTTATCCTCCGCCTTCTCATAACATAGGTATGTTTGCACATGCCACACGCCACATGCCAACTGTGGTTAATGAATACGACATCATCAGTCGAAAAAGTATGCTCTTATTTGACCTTCAAGCTCCCTTGTCGACTTTTTCGTTTTTCATTTTTGGGACATATAACTTCCTAAACTAGAAACATTTCATCTCAATCTGAAAGTCACGCTCAAGCTGCACAAAGTTTGTTTACAAAATAATCGAACAAAATGTAGGCGAATGAAAATATCAGCTGATGAGCAATGTTGCCAAATCAGGGCAAATGAAGAAGCAATTAAAAATTTGTTGGTTTTTGTATGAATGTTTTCGAAGCATTTAAATGAATTAAAATGCTCAACTGTAATGGTTCTATAATATACAATTAAATCAGATGACACGTTTAATTTTTAAGCCATTTTTTTCACAGTTTTTGAAGTAACTTTATAAAATTTGTTTAAAATATCAGAACATTGAACTGGCAACTTCACATTGATGATGCTTTTCTGGCTCGGTCGTAGTGCATGTACCGTCTGGAGTGTGGCTGTGCTGACGTAGTGAGTGTGCTGCTCGCAGTACGCATATTATTGTGCTGATTCACAAAGTTTGAATCGAACGCATATATATTGATCTTATCGCTTAGTGCGCGGTTGTTTTTTCATGGTTTTCTCAATCGCGCGATTTAACTGGAATGACGATACAATGTTCTAGTTCGATTCCCGGTATTGATTTTTTAAAAGCAGTTTCTACTGTAACGAGGTGCTCGGGGGGCAAAAAGTTGGTGTTGTTTTGCGTGAAAATTACTGCTGAGTGCCATGAATACATTTAAAAACTACGGAAATGAATAGAATAGTGATTTTTTTTTTGAAAAAGATTTGAGTGTCGGTTTTTTAGGATTCGATGAGAATGTGTCCGTGCCATAAGCCAGTGTCAAGTTGGTAGTGGTGATAGCAGCCAAGAAATGTTTTTGTGGATTTTAGCAGATTTCTGTGATTTGAAGGCATTTTCGAAGGAAAATCCCATGAAAAACTATTGGTATTTTTTCCTGCTATCTACTGAATATATGCAGGTGAAGGTAAGTTCACGTTTATTTCATAAAAAAGGCAAAATTAGCTTTTTAAGTAAAAGAAGACAAATAAGAAGCAGACAGTCATCGTCATTGACTGAATCAATTACAAATCCTTCAACCTGGAAAGACAACGCAGATGGGCGAAAGCCAGGGGATGCGTTGATAATAGCAGAATAGCAGAATTCCAGGGTCATCTCGGAGGTTCCTTTTAAGTATCGAATGATCTACATATTTCAAACAATTCCAATGGTCATCGGTAGGAGCTTGTTGGTAGCAACCCATGTAACCTATGGAAAAACAAATATCGGGACGAACACAAAGCATTACGTACATTAAACTTCCAAGCAGATCCCGGTACGGTTCTTGAGTAGGTTGTCCAGGGCGGTTCAGTTGTAAACCTTTCTCCATTGGCGTTTTTGTAGCATTGCAGTCAATCATCCCGAAGTGTTGAAGAATCCTGTCCACCTGTGTGCCTTCTGTGAGATCATGAGGACACCAGACTGCCGGTTGTAATCGAGTTTCTTGCCCAGGAAATGGTTAACTTGTCCACATTCGGTCATGTAAAAAATGGAGGACAATTGTTTCTTCAACTTCATCATGAATGCAAGTTTTCTTCCTGCTATCAGCAAATCGCCTACGTACAGGATAGTATAAATTTCATCACCTTCATCACATCTTGTGTATAAACAGTAGTCGTGTCTTGATCTGGTAAATCCAATCTTGATAAGTTATCCATTGAACTTTTCGTTCCAGCAGCGTGGGGACTGCTTTAAACCATACAAGGACTTCAGTAGCTTGCAGACTTTCCCTTTCTCAGCGCGTACACCATCTGGAATATCCATGTAGATGTCTTCTTTTAGGTCACCGTGCAAAAAGGCCGTCCTTACGTCCATCTGGTGGAAAACGAATTGTTCATGGACTCCAACGGCGAGAACTGTTCTGATGGTTGGTAGCTTAGCATCAGGAGAGTAGGTTTCTTCAAAGTCGATCCCAGCGCGCTGAAAAAATCCCTTTGCCAAGAGACGCGCTTTGTAATTCACCGGGTGGCCATTTGCGTCCTCTTTGATTAGAAACACCCACATTGATTTCAAGCACCGGACTCCAGGAGGGCATCGCACAATCTTCCAAACGCCGTTGACATCCAGGAGGGCATCGCACAATCTCCCAAACGCCGTTGACATCCATGGATTTCAATTCGTCCTTCACAGCACGTAACCACTGCTCACGGTCGTCTCTCGATGGGATCTCGGAATAGCATTCAGAGGGGGATCTGTGGATAACGGGCCAGCAGAAGTTGCTCTATATCCGGTGAAGAAATTTAGGAACTTACCAGAGAGCTTGCGCTCCTGTTCACTCGCCTCAGCTCAACATCCCTTTCGGGCTCGTGCTGCTGGTTGCGAAGGGAGCGCGCCTGGTGTTAATCCATTCGATTCGTGTTCATCTGGATCTTCATCTTGGACATCTTCTTCGTCATCGGTGAATTCAAACCTTGCGCTTCCGGAATTCTCCTCCTCTACCTCAGGTTGATCGGTATCTTCATTCGTCATGGCCTGGGGAACATTAGGGACGACTCGAGTAACGAATAACTTCTCTGGAACTCCTTGAGGAACGTCTCCGAGACCTACTCGAAGCCTTCTGAAACGCCCTTTCAGACTGTCCTTAAATACTTTTGAGTTCTCATGAACCCCTTTGGACACTTATGCTAACTCTTAGGTTCCCAAACTTTCAGGTGCGCGACCCTCTTTGGCCAGCAGACGTACTTTTCGCGACCCACCATATAAATTCTCTCATTTGTTGTCTGTTCCCACAGTTTGGGAAACCATGCAGCTAACTCATCTGGTAAAATGACTTTAATAAAAAATTAATAATGATTAATAATGACCCCCTGGGACCCTCTGAAACGCCTCTGAAATCTCCTGGTACCCCCTGAAACCGCCATAAACGTTCCTGAGATCCTTTGAAGCGTTTCTTAGCCCATATGCAATATAGACACTATAGATTCCATAGACTCGCGGAGACATGGTTGAGCAATACGATTTTAGTGTGTTTTTCCGTGAATTTAGAGTGTATTGAGCGAATATGACGTTACGTAATCCATTGTCGCTATTGAAGTCGTGACGTCATGCTCATTTGGCTACATGATCTGATAGTTCGTTTGGCTACAGTTGTCTTCGCCTCCGCGAGTCTATGGTATAGATAGTGTCTATAATATGGAACCCTTGAGTCTGTTTGAAGTGACCCTTCTTGGAACCCCCCCTGAGACCTGCAGAAACGCCCCCGCCAGACCTCCTTGGAGGCCTCTGAAAATGCCCTCTGTATACAGATATAGAGTTTGTACGCCCAATGTATTAGACAGCTTGACTATAATAATTAGTCTTCTCGTACACATATCCTACCACACTCTGAAACCCCTTGTGGTGACCCTGAGATCCCCTTAAACGTTCTTGAGACGTCTTGGGGTCCTCTCCTCTCCTCTTCTTGGCGTGACGTCCTCACTGGGACAAAGCCTGCTTCTCAGCTTAGTGTTCTATGAGCACTTCCACAGTTATTAACTGAGAGCTTCCTCTGCCAATGACCATTTTGCATGTGTATATCGTGTGGCAGGCACGAAGATACTCTATGCCCAAGGAAGTCAAGGAAATTTCCTTTACGAAAAGATCCTGGACCGACCGGGAATCGAACCCGTCACCCTCAGCATGGTCATGCTGAATACCCGTGCGTTTACCGCGTCGGCTATATGGGCCCTTGGGGTCTCACCCTGAAAACCCATGCGTCCCTGAGGCCACATGAAACCCCACCTGAAACGCCCCGAAACCCCATTGGATTCCCTTAACGGCCGCTGAAACCCCCTGAGACCTCAAGGAGCCAATGTGAATCCCGTTTGGACCCACTGAAACACCCCTGCAACCTCTCGTTGCTCTCCCTTCCTGGCTGGCGAAGCCATAGGTACCGTAATTACCCCGCAATCCAACTGAAGCGCCAACAAAACCGGCCGAAACGCTCTTAAAAGGCTCCTGAAATCCAGCAATTATCAACCCATGGCGCTCGCATAGTTTTTTTCGAGTGACGTTTGCCCTCTACCGCCATCTAGTTTATGGTTGGTCAAACTCAGTAGTTTGAGCATTGGGCGAACATGTTTCCGTGACTATGGTTTGAATCGAAAAATTGTCGAAATGTTACGTCTGTTTGTCTGTGGTTCCACTGTGCTCCAGAACGTCTGGTTGATTTGACACCTAATGGCGTAACTCGAATCCTCTTTTTGAGTGAATCCACCTGACTTCTCCTGCTATAGCTTTTGCCTCGTCGATCGACTGAAAGTTAGCGAGGTAGTCTAGGGACAAGACACTGCAATCCGGAGCAACTCTGAGCAATCCTGAGTAACTTTTTCGAATCCATTCAGAAACCTCTGTACCAAGCAAGAAATCGGGCAAGATTGCTCGATTTTTCACTGGTATCAGGCAACACTTCGGAAAAACCAGAGTGATCCAGAGCTATCTAGAGGGATTCTGAGCAACACTTCGATAACAGAGATACTCTCGCTGTATCTGTCTTGTCCCTAGGTCCTAGGGCCTAGGATGTAATCGTTCAACTACTGCATCCGCTCGATAACTGACTGTTGTTTAACTGGACTGTTTTTTAACTGGGCGCACGAGAACTGGGCCAAAGCCCAGTTTTAAAAGCAGTTGTCTGTAAAAAATAAACGAAATTTAACCTCACATTTTGCAAATCAGTAAGCAAAACCCAATACAGCTTCCGCTCGATAACTGGGCTTTGACGACAGTCGTCAAAGCCCAGTTATCGAGCGGAAGCTGTAGTCGCACTTGTGTTTCCTTTTTGTTTTGTGCTTAGTTTTGTCGGTGGATGTTCTCCTTTAGGAGTGGGTCTCGAGCCATTCGTCTGTCAAGGCACTCCAACCGCCGCAGGACCATGGGGTAGCTGTTCGGCTATTCTACCAAATCAGATCAGCAGTAAATAGCATCAACCTGGCCCTGCTTCAATTCATCTAAGGTTACAAACGAGATAGGCACTTCGTCTGGGATTTGAATACTTGATTGTGATCCATCCAGCGTTGCGCGTATCAGCCTAATTAGTTTCGCCGGAAAATCATGGTCCGGAAACCATGACATTACAGCTTCCTTTTCGGTCATTGCACATGGCGCAGTCTTGTGCCGTGTGCCATTGACAGTTGCATAAAGCCTCCGCATATCGTTCCTATCCATGCTTTCGTCAGCTTCAACAATCACACTCTGTTCGTGCTGCGGTGAATATGTTTCTTTTCTGCTCTTCCTACCCTGTACGGCGGACTTGCAATTAAAAAAGCATTGCAATGAGCGGGTTTGCAACGAGCGAACGGCCGCAGTACCACACCCTGTCGATCCAGGTACATCCCACTAGCTTTCGACTTCTGGCGGCTTCTTTTCCTTTGTCACTCGATGGTACTCCTCGTATAACCAACCATTACATTGGTGTCGTTGAACGGTGCATATCACCTCTTGCGTTGTTAATACGACTGTTCATTCATGGACGTTCTTGTTCATGGACGTTCTCATCATGCTCATCTTCTTCTTCTTATTTCTGGCGAGCCGACACCGTTCGGCATCAGCTCTAAGTTTAACGTCCGTCTATTTCTGGTACTAAGTCTAAACACGGACGGTCAGGGAGACATCCACACACACCTGACACCCTACATATCGAACCCATCAACACATGGGCCGGGACCTACGGCTTTACTTCCTATCCGAGGGAAGGCGTGATCAGATATTTTTGTCTCAGAAATACCGACGGCGTATGCTCATCTTCAACGCGTTAATGACAATAAAAATATTGACCATAATTCTGTAATCTCCCTACACTTTCATTGCAGATTTCCACGGCTTCGACGAGTACGCGGATATCCTCCAGGGCCCGCTCGGTAAGTGTCTGTACAGCCTTGCTCCGCTCAGTGACGGCCAGCTGTCGAATGTGTCCCGCCCATCCTCGCCGGCAAGCGTATTCTTCGGTTTCGAAAACGATGAACCAACGTTCGGAATAGCAACCGATGAGGAAGCTACGCGCAAGGATGAAGCCTCTGCGCAGCAGAAAGAATCTACCGTGTCGGAATCGGTGCCGCAGCAGGAGCAGTCGGTTCCAGAACCGCAGGAAAAGCCTCAGTCCGAGTCGCAACAGTCGACTCCAACGCGAACTATGTCGCGTGATTCAGGCATCTCAGACGATCAGAACGAGCTCAGACGATCGAAAGAGGCTACACCAGAACCCGCAGATGAGACTTCTGGTGGTATCGAAGATTCACAACCCGAAGAAAATCCGGCTTTGGACAGCGCCAAGTACATCCAAAGCGTAGCGGAAGCAAAGGAACTGATCGAAAAGGTCAACAGTTGGCACCGGAAGTTGAAACCGATTTTGATCCAATCGGAAAAGAGGAACCATTTCGATATCCACGCTTATGGGAGTGAAATTATCGAATCGTTTGGGTCGGAAGAAGTGGTGGAGGAAGTTCCGGTGATAGATTTCGGTCAGGTAATGAAGAATAAGGCGGAAGATTTTACGGCGCGGTATTTCCTGTCGATGCTGATGTTGGCCAATACGAACAATGTGCAGATTGTGACGCGAAACCATGATCCACAGCGATTGACGACCAAGGGGGATATCGAGTTGCGACTGCTGAGTCGGAAACGTCACCATCAGGAAATGGAGAGCATGGGTGAGCGAATTCCATGCGATAATACTCCGTCCGGGCGTTTGGCGGCTGGATCTAAGTTGAAATCACCTCGAGGGAAAAAGCGCAAACGACTGCTGGACGACGAAGATGACGAAGGTATGGAGGATGAGGACGAAGGGCACCTGAGCGGAATTTGCCGTTTGCAAGATGACGACGATCCGGATCATGACTTTTTGGAGCGCATTCGGCGAATTTATCCGGATATCAACAGCGAGGAGACCAAACGGAAGCGGATAGCGTTCCGCCGGGGGATGCGTCGGTGTGCATACGGGCTGCAAGACGACGAGCAGTGCGTTGAGGAGCAAAGTGTTCCTCCGCCGCAGCCGCCGGATCCTGTGGAACCGGTCCCGGAAGAGGATGATCCAGATGAGATTCTGTCCGTCGATTTGATGACCAACGAAGCAATACTAATGGCACCTTCGGCAGTACCGTTGGTCGATCCGGATCCTTGCTGTTCCAAGAGTTTGATCTCAGCGGCCGAGTCCGGGTACGGATCGATGATCGATTCAAGTGATTGTTAGGATAATTTTCCGTAAGTATTTGTACTGTTATTAACAAACTTCATATTGGTATGCTTTGGGTTGGTTTTGACCAGAATTATTCCATTAAGGCAAAATTTCATCGTAAACAGTTGTTGTTGGAATAATCAGAGAATAGTTGATAGCAGTAATGTTGAGGTTAACCCCTTCGCAAGAATCATGTCACCTAGGTCTCCTCTATTGTTTCCAAGAGCTTCATCATCGTCATCGATAACATTTAAAACATGAATCACTGGATTTGAACCGGATCGGCGTTCTGAAAACATTCTGAACTTGAACACTTTCCGTCCTCGTTGATCACCATCATGTCACGGCTGATCTCGAACTTGTTGCTTTCTAGACAGTATGCTCGATACCCTTTGGTATCTTTGCAGTACTCAACAAAAGTTCGTCGCGCCAAATACAACTCAAGTATAATTTTGATGAGCAATTAGCCTTCTAGCGGTTTTGACAACCGTAATAAAACCAAATGGGTAACAGCTTTCAATTTGTGCAAAAATTTTAAAAATCGGTGGTTGCCAACATGGTGAAAAAAATGTTTTTGTAAATATATTCAAGATGGCGGCCGAAATCAATATGGCCGACCTAACTTTTTATATCTGCAAAAAATAGCTCAATCATTCCTCTTTTAAACAACATTTTGTTTTGAGGTGGTTTTTGGAGAAACTTTCGAGTTATAACGGTTTAAATGAGCCAACAATTGACCAAAATCGAGGGGTCCGTAAAAATTGTTGTGGCTTTAATTAACGGGGGGTCCATCAATTTGAGTAACCAAATGCATTTTTCTTACTTTATTGTCGAGGACTTTCAGAAAATCACCACCTAAAACATTTTTGAAGAAGTGGGACGGTCTCAGCGAGAGTTACCCAAATATCCTTTGTTTTGGTTTTATGACGGTTTCAAGAACCCCCTTCTAGTCTATCTGACTAAAAAATGCCTAAGGGCAAGGCAGATCCAGCGAGAGTAGCTCGTGGTAACTCTGTTATCGAAGTGTTGCTCAGAATTCCTTTGGATAGCTCTGGATCATTCTGGTTTTCCCGAAGTGTTGCCTCATACCAGTGAAAATTCGAGCAGTCTTGCCAGATTTCCTGTTTCGTAGAGATGTTTCTGAATGGATTCGAACAAAAAGTGTTACTCAGGATTGCTCAGAGTTACTCCGGATTGCACAGTGCTTTGCACCTAGAAAAATGCTACCTGGGAGGTGCCGCAAGTCTTGTTTCCAATGGCTCTTGTTGGAGACCTGTTTATCAAGTATGCTTCTGTTGATGTCGCTCAGAATCCTTTCTGCATATGCGCATCATTCAACAGACACTTTTGCTTTCTTTAGGTACCAGTGCCAGCTTCATCCTTTCAGCCGTGCCATTCCGCTCTGGAGTATATTGACAGATTTTTGATAACGAATTATGCCCTTTCTAGCGTACTCCAGTTTGCCGTTCCGCTTTTTCTTGAAACAATTTGAATGCTATCGTTAGTCGTACCTCTTGCCAACACCTTCATGCTTCCGTTATTTGCTGTCCCGACGGCATGTTGCATCGGAATTGCTTCAGTTAACTTCTGGTTTGGCCTGGCCATATGGACAAAATCCAGCTTAAACATCGCCAATAGGAAGCAATCAGTGAAGTACTAGATTGAAAGTAGTGAGCTGGATTTTTGTATGGTGAGATGATCAGTTCTCCGTTTCTGCAATGAAATGGTGCAAACAGCATGGGTTATGTGGTTTCTTGCCTAATTTAATGCTGTTTGAGCGAAAGTTTGGGTAACTGTGTTGTTGAAGTTGCAAGAAATAAATAATACAACAACACAGTTATCCAAACTTTTGCTCAAATAGCATCAAATTAGTCAAGAAATCATATAACCCACGCTGGTTGTACCATTTCATTACAGAAATTAAGAACTGATCATCTCACCATACAAAAATCCAGCTCACTAATTTCAATCTAGTACATCACTGATTGCTTCCTATTGAATCGACGATAGCTTCCGAAGTAATCCAATCTTCCGCGTCAACCCGGAATCTTGAAACGCTAGCTTCTTCCATGCTGTTGCTGCATCCGTCGCGTCCTGGGGCCTGTAGCATAATGAAAATTTTACTAATAATATTAGTCTTGTAGCTTGTAACTTTTAATTTTCTGTTGCATAAAAATACTACAAGTACAAGTTACAAGTCCAATACTACAAGTCGGTTGGACTAATATTATTAGTAGAATTTACAAGTGTATGTTGCATAAACAAACTACAAGTATAAAATATTAGCTATGACTTGTACTTTTGATAACAAGTCTCAAAGGTCTTGTAAAATAATTTACAAGTTAGATTTAAAGTATTGCAGAAGTCATATTTAGTTTTGAATATATCGATTTACCATTTTGATGAACTCAAAAGTATTATTTATCTAAAACTAGCTGTCCCGGCAAACTTTGTCTTGCCTAGCTGTGATGTTTTGACAACTGTTTAGCTCATAACGTCACCGCACTCTAGATTGATTTAATTTTGATCATGCTGAATTTGTTCCCGGCTCATAAAAAATCAGTATTTTCACAATTTTCATACCTTTTTAAAAGATTTCCGTAACTTTTTATACATATAAACACAGCCACCATGAATACGAATCGAAACGTGCAAGGGTCATGCTGATCGGTTCGGCCGTTCGTGAGTTTTGTTGCCTCAAAGAAGCTACAAACTCATTTTTATATATATATAGATGTCAACCTTAATTCCAGTTTTCGACGATTAAATTTGGCAATATGTATTCGAAGCTCATTGAAGAGAAAATTGCGTTGATGTACACTTCGTATCCAAAATATAATTTCTGCTGAGTCTCTCAAGTTCTCCAAAGTTTCTACAATACCCATCTTTGATTGGAGGTTCTTGGTAAAGTGATATATTATGATCACTACATAAGCACAGGTAAAGTTGCAGATACGAAATAAATTTGAATCAATTGCTTGTATTGCGCATCATTAAGCTAATCAAGAGCTACAATATACCGAGCAATATACATACACTAACTCGAATCGAGTTGCAACTTATAAAAGTAGGCAAAAGCTCATTTTTTGCATCCCCGATCACTTCGGATTTTAACAAGAAGCATAATACATGTTGCTAAATCTGTATACATTGTTTTTCAACCAGTACTATTAAATCTTTGGGATATTTTACTTAAAATCTAGATATTTGCAGTGCCATACTTTGTAAAAAAAAATATTTTGTCAGAGCGGTCGAAAATGATCCAAACAGCACATTCTTTTCTTCAAGTATCGTATAAAGAATGCAAAACTTCGGAACAAATGAAATTATTTCCGGATGTTACGCGAAAAATGCAGAATATAAACAAACAACAACTGCCATTTCAAATTAATAGTGAACTGCCGGATGAATTTTGACAGGTAAATGAACCAAAACAACTTGTATTTTCATGGACACTAATATTACAAGTGCTAATAATATTAGTGGAAAATGGAGCTTTTATGCAACACAAATTATTAGCACTTGTAATATTAGTACTTGTAGCTTGTAACTTGTAGCTAATATTATTAGCCCGATTATGCTACAGGGCCCTGGACAAGACAGTAGTTGAAACTTTTCAGGCTGAGACAGATCGACGGCCAGCGTTTCGCATCTTGACGTCATTTGGTATGACTTCACCTACCGCCAGTTCAACCGTACTCCAATTTCCTTCGCATAAGCATTAGCATTAGCATTAGCATTAAGCGAGTCGCACAAATTCGTAGGTGGTACAGCCCTAGACCGCTGTTATGAGGGTTGCCTCCTTCCCGTCCGAACCAAAGCACAAAGATTTGGGACTAATCTCTGACTCTTAGACAAGACTGACGCAATCCTCCAATGGTCGAGCACTGTCCTGGCCACGTCCTTGCGACTGCTGAGGAATGGGAAAGGATGGTTAGTTTTGGACACCTATGAAAAATGTAGACAACTCTACGATCTCTCAGGCCTAGGTGTCACGGGAATTTGGGTGTTGTTAGTGGAAGGGTAAACTCCAGAGGATACGCTTGGTCAACGTTCAGGCACACCATTGTTAGTCTTCTTCGAATCCGTTGTCTTTCCGATTCATCCTGGATTCCTCGTCGTCTTGATGGCATTTGGTTGAATTTCCAAATTCTTCGGTTGATAATCTGAAATATAAAATAATATTAACATCGTACGTCAAATAAGCTACATATTAGTGATACGCTCGCCACAGTTGCATATTTTTACAACATTATTTATATCATACGATTAATTTACCTCAAACCTGCTGAAATAAAATGTTGATTAGCAGTACATTGAAACAAAATTAACTACAAAACACAAAAAAAAGCATCAAACTTTGATCTTGGAATATTTATTAATACGGTAAATATCAAGATCAATATTTGATTTGGTAGATCTTACACCGCAACGCACCATTCTAAGGTGATCTACCCACGTTACGGGCGATTTCCTTCGTGTATCAAAATCATCCTCATCGCTAATGCGCGAATCTAGGGGCAAGACAGATACAGCGAGAGTAACTCTGTTATCGAAGTGTTGCTCAGAATTCCTATGGATCACTCTGGTTTGCCCGAAAGGTTGTCTAATACCAGTGAAAAATCGAGCAGTCTTGCCCGATTTCTCGCTTCGTATCGACGTTTCTTAATGGATTCGAGCGAAAAGAGTTACTCAGGATTGCTCAGAGTTGCTCCGGATTTCACAGTGTCTTGCCCCTAGGCGCGAATAGTTCTTTTTAGTCCTAGGGGCAAGACACTATACAATCCGAAGCAACTCTGAGCCATCCTGAGTAACATTTTTTGTTCGAATCCATTCAGAAACGTCTCTATGATGTGGGAAATCGGGCAAGACTGCTCGATTTTTCACTGGTATCAGGCAACACTTCGGGAAAACCAGAGCGATTCAGAGGAATTCTGAGCAACACTTCGATAGCAAAGTTACTTTCGCTGTATCTGTCTTGCCCCTAGTGTTAGCCTATATAGCCGGCATCGCTACAGATCCGGTCGTTACATAAACGCTTCCTGCTTCGCTACGACTTTCGTTACCCCCGCCGTGCTTAATCCCAGAACTATCGCTGTCATCTTGCTTTTCGGATAATCTTCCGGTTATGGTCTTGGCCCATAACCTATAGAACATAGAAGGGATTGAGAAAAACACGTGTTTGCGGATTGATTGTTGGAATGGAAATGAACATTTATTTACAGATCAACCACATCTGTGCAAAATAACGAAGATATGACGAGAGAAATCTTTTTTCATAGTGTTGCTCATTATTATTCCGATTTTACGAAAGTGTAGTCTGATGCCAGAGGAAAATCAAGCAGTATAGCCCGCTTTTCCGGATTTCAGAGACAAGTCACAGTAGAGCTAGGGGCAAGACATATACAGCGATAGTAACTCTGTTATCGAAGTGTTGCTCAGAATTCCTCTGGATAACACTGAATCACTCTGGTTTCCCGAAGTGTTGCCTGATACCAGTGAAAAATCGAGCAGTCTTGCCCGATTTTCCGCTTCGTAGAGACGTTTCTGGATGGATTCGAACAAAAAAAGTTACTCAGCATTGCTCAGAGTTGCTCCGGACTGCAGTGTCTTGCCCCTAGCAGTAGAGTCTGTTGGCGAACTCGTTCGCGATGAGAGGTCAAAACCACTTGTTAAGCATAATCTTAAATCCGAGCTAAAAAAAATAATCAAATTTTCCTTTCTCTCATCCCATCCCAATAGGTCATTTAGCACTCGAATATCTTGGCACGTGTTCATAACTTTTATTTTATTTTTTGGTAGCACCCACGATGCAGGGACACGCAGGGTGATCAGTTTGTTAGTTAGCGAACAGTGATCGTGTGCGCTGTTCGTTGTTGACGTAGAATTAAGTCCAAACCCCAAAACCTTAGACGCTAAGCTACACAAATCTCTATCATATTTTTTATTTATCGCAACTTTGACTTTGTTTTCCCAGTACAAAACCAACGTACACGTAAGTAATGAACACTAATCGTACTCTTTTTGTTTCTGAGCATTTCACCCAGTGTATTTTCCAATGCCTTTTTTGCATTCGATTTTTAGTTAAGACTTTAATTTTTGTTTTTAATCTAACGAGATTCCTTATTTACACCTGATAGTACTATATTCACTCGAATCCACATTATTTACACTTCATTTTCATTTTTCCAAAAACAAAGTATTTCTTTTGAAAGCACCTTTTGGCTTTTACTTGCATATTACACATCCAGTGCGTCTAATTCGTTTTTGTTCTACAATGAACTATCATCATTTAGGTGTAAGGTCGATCAAAATAGCTCTCGTAATTTAAATACCCAAGTGAATTTATTTAGCGTCTAGTTTTGAGCATGAATTTCTTTCTAGACAGTTTAGGCTAATTTGTAGCGGTAATTGAACATCAATCACAAACTTGACACGGCTGTTGCCACAATTGTAGAGCAAATTCCTATTCCTACAAAATGATCGCTAGACAAAAGATGTAAGAGTTTATTGTGACAGTATGAATTATATTTTGTAATAAAAGCACTGATGAAAATCGTCAAAAGTGGTGGTTCTTAGTTTGTTTCCATATAAACTTGTGATGACGTTCCTTTCAGACAGCACTACTATGCTTTAATGAGACTGATGATTTTATCTAGGATTTTATCAGAAATCCCCACATGTTTTCCCGGGTCTACCCTGTTTGGTATGATGCCATTTGACATTAAGTAATTTGTCATAATAATTGCCATTTGGCATGATTCTGAATCCTATTAATTTGCTCTTATCATACTGTCGAAGGCTAGGGGCAAGACAGATACAGCGAGAGCTAGGGGCAAAACAGATACAGCGAAAATGACTCTGTTATCGAAGTGTTGCTCAGAATCCCTCTGGATCACTCTGGTTTTCCCGATGTGTTGCCTGATACCAGTGAAAAATCGAGCAGTCTTGCCCGATTTTCCGCTTCGTAGAGACGTTCCTGAATGGATTTCGAACAAAAAGTGTTACTCAGGATTGCTCAGAGTTGCTCCGGATTGCACAGTGTCTTGCCACTAGCTCCCGACCTCATGACATCTTGATACCTCATCAGATATTGGTTTCCCTTCCTTATTGTCTCTTGGATTGTATCGCATCTTGGTCTCCATGCTTTGCGAAACAACAACTAGGGCGTTCCTGGGCCCATAATCTGTCGGAACTTCCGACGGGACAAGCTATTCGGCGGACCAGAATTCAGACAGGGTGTCTACTACCTGAAAAAAAAACCTGGAAAACCGGGAATCCTCAGGGAATTTTATTTAACAGGGAAACACCTGGAATACTC
Organism: Aedes albopictus; assembly: GCF_035046485.1. Classification (NCBI taxonomy): domain Eukaryota; kingdom Metazoa; phylum Arthropoda; class Insecta; order Diptera; family Culicidae; genus Aedes; species Aedes albopictus. The sequence goes on from NC_085136.1 coordinate 252,900,846, forward strand.
AGGGAATTTCTTGAGTACTCGGGGAAATTTTACTCCGAAAAAAAAAAACATTGGGTCGAATGAACCTGGTAGTAAAAATCCATATAGAAATTTGGCTACAAGGATTTTGTCCAGAAATTCCGTCAGAATTTCTTTCTGGAACTTCATTAAAAATACCTCCTGGAATGTCTCCCAGGATTTTTTATAAAATTCCTTCCGCATTTTTGACGCTATTTTCTTGGTATTCCTTTTTGATTTTTTTCCGGAAATCCTCCTTCCAGGATTCCTGAATTCCAACCGATTTCTCCTGGAGTTTTCCACGGGGATGCTATTTCTTCCCAGAGTTCCTCCAGTGTTTTGCTCAAAGAAATCTTCGTAGGATTTCTACCAGAATTTATCCCGAATACTCTATAAGAATATCTGTCGGGATAAATCGTGGAATTTCTTTCGGCACTCCTCACGGAAATTTTACCCGATTCCTTCCGGTGTTCCTCTTGGGACTTCCCCAGAAGATCTTCACAGAATGTCTTTCAGAGTTGCTAAAGGAGTTATTCCTGGGGTTTCTACTAAAGTTCCTCCAAGGGTTTCTGAAGGAGTTTTCACGAATTTACTGCAAGAGTTCCTCAAGGGATTTCTTTCATTTTTTTGGGCTTTCTTCGAGATGTTCTTCCTGGTTCTTCTTCTTCTTCTTGGCGTACCGTCCTCACTGGGACAAAGCCTGCTTCTCAGCTTAGTGTTCAATGAGCACTTCCACAGTTTTTAACTGAGAGCTTCCTCTGCCAATGACCATTTTGCATGTGTATATCGTGTGGCAGGCACGAAGATACTCTATGCCCAAGGAAGTCAAGTAAATTTCCTTTACGAAAAGATCCTGGACCGACCGGGAATCGAACCCGTCACCCTCAGCATGGTCATGCTGAATACCCGTGCGTTTACCGCCTCGGCTATATGGGCCCTGTTCTTCCTGGGCCCTGTAGCATAATCGGGCTAATAATATTAGCTACAAGTTACAAGTTACAAGTACTAATATTACAAGTGCTAATAATTTGTGTTGCATAAAGGCTCAATTTTCCACTAATATTATTAGCACTTGTAATATTAGTGACCATGAAAATACAAGTTGTTTTGGTTCATTTACCTGTCAAAATTCATCCGACAGTTCACTATTAATTTGAAATGGCAGTTGATGTTTGTTTATATTCTGCATTTTCCGCGTAACATCCGGAAATAACTTCATTTATTCCGAAGTTTTGCATTCTCTATACAACAGAGGAAGTAAAATTTTCATTATGCTACAGGCCCCTGGTCTCCTACATGAATTTGTTAAAAGTTTTCGCGAGGTTTATTTTGAAGTTTTATCTGATATTTTTCTCAGAGTATCTCCTGGAACTTCTCTCAGAAGATTTCTTCCGATGTTGGTTATGAGATGTCTCTCAGAGTTTTTCTTAATTTACCCTGCATTTTCTCCTAAGATTTTTTTTCCAGAGTGCCTTCTGGGATTTCTGTTGGAGTCGAAGCGACTGGACCATTTGTAGTATGCCATATTTAGTTGTTTAATAAATTTGTCATTCCACTATCGTTACTCAACCTATCAAGACGTCTTCCAATTCCGATAGGTTATGAGCCCAGCGAAACGGGACATAGCCAGAAGATTTTCAAGCAGTTTTATTTCAACCGAAGATTTTCTGAAGAAGTAGTTCTGAAGCTCTTACCACGATGACCAACAACGGAGGCGGAGAAGCTGGAAGCGGAACGGGATCGGGATCAAGCGTAGCGGCTTTGGATCGTCGGGTAGCGCGGACCGCCGGAAGCAGTGTTGTCTTGACGTTGGAAAAGCTCAAGGGAAGAGAGAACTACGTGACGTGGGCGTTCTCGATGAAGATGACCCTCATCCGGGAAGGCACGTGGAGCGCGGTGGAGCCGCGACAAGGTGAATTCGTTGATGAAGACACGAAGCAGTGGGCGTTGGCCACCATCTGTCTTAGCTTGGAGAAGACCAACTACAGCTTGGTGATGACCGCAAAGGACGCAAGGGAAGCTTGGGACCAGCTCAAGAAAGCTTTTCAGGATGACGGAGTCTACCGGCGGATCAGTTTGCTACAACAGCTTACTTCGATTCGGTTGGAAAATTTTCAAACAACCGAAGCGTACGTGGATGCCATGGTAACGACGAGCCACAAACTGGCGGAGATGAATTTTGCCGTTAGCGACGAGTGGATGGCATCGTTGCTGCTGATGGGACTGCCGAAATACTATGCTCCCATGGTGATGGGTGGAAGCATCGGGTCAAGCTTTGTCGGCCGATGCTGTCAAGTCCAAGATCCTCCAGGACGTGAAGCCGAAGCAAGGACCAAGGAGCAGCAACGAAGAAGGTGCGTTCTACAGCGGCGAGCAACACCAAAGGCGCCGTAGGGGCGGCGGTACGAGCAAGGGTAAGGACGATTGCTGTTTCACCTGCAATAAACCTGGCCATTATGCTGCGAATTGCCCGGACAAGCCCGGATCGTCGAAGCGCAACAAGGGACGCGCAATGTGTGCAGTTTTTGCCATCGGCGACGTGCAGCAAGAGGAGTGGTACTTCGACTCCGGAGCGACCACCCACATGGCTCGTGTGGGAACTGGATTCGAAGACAAGCAAGAGCTGGCGTTTCAAATCGGGACGGCGAACAACGGAACCATGCGGTCGCAAGCAAGAGGTACGGTCAACTTGGACTGCGTTGAAGGTGACGTGGCCTTGCAAGAGATACTGGAAGTTCCAGACTTGGCGGCAAACCTGTTATCCGTGAGTAAAATTTGTGCCAAGGGATTCGAAGTGCTTTTCACGAAGCAAGGATGCCAAGTTCTAACCCAGGACGGAGAAGTTTTCGCATCGGGGATTCCGGAACGAGGATTGTACCGGCTCAACCGGCGCGAGGTCAACCGAGCGTACACGGCTGCAGACATGACCATGTGGCACAGGCGACTAGGGCACCTTAACAAGCAAGGTTTGCAGAAGCTCCAAAGGATGGCGGACGGAATCCAATTCAAGAATTCCGATAACCTGGAATGTGTTGCCTGTATCCAAGGTAAGCATTCACGAGATTCGTTTCCTTCTAGCGAGAGTCGGGCGAAAGAGAAGCTAGAGATTGTGCACACGGATCTGTGCGGGCCGTTTGAAGTTCCCTCGATCGGCGGCAGCCGATACTTCCTGAGTTTCATCGACGATGCGACGAGGAAGGTGGTGATCTACACGCTCGAGACGAAGGACCAAACCCTCGAAGCATATGAAGAGTTCAAGGTTATGGCGGAGCGCCAGACGGGCAACAAGCTGAAAGTCCTACGCAGCGACAACGGTCGCGAGTACGTGAATTCAAGATTCAAGGCAAGCATGGCTCGTGACGGGGTGCGACACCAGAAGACTTGCCCCTACACTCCCGAGCAAAACGGGATAGCCGAGCGGATGAACCGTACCATACTGGACAGAGTGAGGAGCATGCTGAACGATGCGAATCTGCCCAAACGGTTCTGGGCGGAGGCGGTGAACACGGCGGTTTACCTCATCAACCGTAGCCCAACACGAGCGCTGGCGGGAGAAATGACACCGGAAGAAGCGTGGACGGGCAAGAAGCCACATCTGGGCCATTTGAAGACATTCGGTGCAACAGCGATGGTCCATCAACCGAAACAGAAGCGGAGGAAGCTAGACGCGAAATCCATCAAGTGTGTCTTTATGGGCTATGCTGAAGATACCAAAGGCTTCCGGGTATACGATCCGGAGAGGGACAACATTGTCATCAGTCGTGACGTCATCATCGTGAATGAAGAACGCAGCGAGTTCGGAGCACAGAAGGATCCAGTCGAGTTCATCGAGATTGAATTTCCGGAATGGATCGAAGAAGCACCAGTGAGGGTGCCAGATCGCCGTCTGGATGAACCGGAAGTAGCAAGCGGTGGATCGATTACGGGAGGAGCAACTGCTCCGGCGGAACCTTCGGAGGACAGCTCATCGGACACCGACTTTGAAGACGCCGACGACAATGATGCCATTGCGCTCCCACCGCAATCAGTAAACCCAGCTGTCCTAGAGCATGGGTTAAGGCGCAGCGGTCGGGAGCGCCACCGTCCAGGCAAGTATAGTGATTTTGTTTCCTACGGTACGCATACTCGCCCAAACATTTCCCAACAGACACACCGTGATGACCGAGGAGAAGTACACCGGCCGGCAGAGATGAGCGATCCAACTTCATACAGTGAAGTGCTGAAGCGGCCAGATCGGGACAATTGGATTGAAGCCATGCGAGAGGAGATCCAAGCTCTGGAAGGCAACAACACCTGGGTGCTGGAAGAGCTGCCGAACGATCGAAAGGCCATCCGAAATAAGTGGGTTTTCAAAACCAAGCGAGGCGTCGACGGGCGGATTGAGCGGTACAAGGCCCGTTTAGTCGTCAAGGGCTGTTCGCAGCGGCCAGGCATCGATTTCGAGGAAGTTTATGCTCCTGTGGTGAGGTACTCAACGATTCGGTACCTGATGGCGATGGCTGCGAAGCACGATTTGGATACGAGCAAATGGACGCCGTATCTGCATTCTTGCAAGGTACGCTGGGCGAAGAGGAGCTGTACATGGACCAGCCAGAGGGGTTCAGCGTGGACTCGATGAAGGTATGCCGACTGAAGAAAGCGCTGTACGGCCTAAAACAGTCCAGCCGGGTATGGAATCAGCAGCTGGACGTGGCCCTACGAGAATTCGGACTGGAGCGGTCGAAGGCGGATCCATGCCTTTACTACAAGGTCGTAGGCAACCGGATACTGTTCTTGACGGTGTACGTGGATGATTTCCTAATATTCACGAACAACAAGAAGCTGAAGAAGGCCCTGAAGAAGTTCCTGTGCAGCCGGTTCCAGATGAAGGACCTCGGCGAGGCGAAGCACTGCCTGGGCCTGCGAATAAGAAGAGATCGTGTTAAAGGTGAAGTAAATCTAGATCAAGAACACTACATTGAAGAGATGCTGGAGAAGTACGGAATGGCGGATTGCCATGCCGCGGCTACGCCGTTCGAGCCGAGTCTACGATTGGAGAAGTCAATGTGCCCGAAAACGAAGGAGGAAGAAGACGACATGAAGAAGGTACCGTACAAAGAAGCCATCGGAAGTTTGACGTACCTGTCCCAAATTTCAAGACCGGACATTAGCTTCGCCGTAAACGCTGTAAGCCAGTACAGCAGCAATCCAGGACGGCAGCACTGGGAGGCGGTGAAACGAATCTTCCGATACCTGCGAGGAACTGCTGGCAACCGCTTGTGCTACAAAAAGGAAGGGAACCCGGACATTGCAGGCTACACAGACGCAGATTGGGGAGGAGACGTCGACACCCGGAAATCGACGACGGGCTACGTCTTCGTAATGCAAGGTGGCGCAATTTCCTGGAGCGTGAAACGTCAGCCGACGGTTGCGTTATCGTCATGCGAGGCCGAGTACATGGCGATGTCCCGGACCATTCAAGAGGCGTTGTGGTGGCAGAACATGCTGGAGCAGATTTTCGGCAAACGGAAGGTCGATATCCTGTGCGACAATCAATCTGCGATCTGCGTTGCGAAGAATGGATCGTACAACCCCCGGACGAAGCACGTAGACATACGATACCATTTTGTACACGATTCTCTGGAAAACGGTGCGATCGAGCTGAAGTACATCAACACCAAGAAACAGGCTGCTGACGGTTTCACCAAACCTTTGGCGCATCAGAACTTGAAGGCGATGAAGCTAAAAAAAGGAATCGAGGATTAGGGAGGAGTGTTGGAGTCGAAGCAATCCGCGATTGACTGGACCATTTGTAGTATGCCATGATATTTAGTTGTTTAATAAATTTGTCATTCCACTATCGTTACTCAACCTATCAAGACGTCTTTCAATTCCGATAATTTCCACAAGAGTTATTGCTGATATTTCTCATTGAATTCTTCTCTTGCATTCTTTCAGAGCCAGGCTGTTTCTTATAGTTGCACCGGATTTCTTGCAGTGATCCACCTGAGAGTTTTTACAAATATTCTGCGCATTATTCCAAAAAATCTTGCCGGAATCTTTACCAGAAAATGTTCCGAGATTCTGGATACTCCTTTAGGGATTTCTCCCAAAGTAATTGCAGGGATTCTTCTACGAGTTTTCCTCAGAATTTCTCCTGAGATAACTTACGAAATACCTGAAGGAAATTCATGGAGAAATATTCGTGGGAATTCAAATAAAATCTTGCGAGAAACTCTGCCAAGTGTTATTGAAGAAATCTCGATATGAACATCAGGAAAAACCTGAGAAAAAAAATGAGACATCTCGAAAAAAGTTCTAGGTAATGTAATCCCGAGAAGAAATATTAAGGACATCCAAGGAGGAATTTTGAAAACCTCATGGAATCCTGAAAACAGTTGCGGACGAAGTTCCGCGAGGAAAACAAGAGGAATATCGGAAAACTATCGTTAAAAATCCAATAGTTTATGGATAGCTATCCCAGAAAACCACTGAAAATGCATAGACACTGGCTTCAGTTGGCGGCTGTACCGATTGAACGAAACTTAACACGAAGTGGCTACGAATAAGAAGCTGTTCTCGTGAAAAAATTCAGCGCTCGGAGCGGGAATCGAACCCTCATCCCCCGGAGTCTAACCGCATACCAATGACATTCTTGAAGAAACTTTGAATAGTTTTGGATGGATCTTCAGGAGGAATCCAGCGAGAATCTCTAGAAGTATATCGGAAAACCTTTGCAAGAAATATCGGGACGTACTCAAACAGATATCTCGTGTGAAAGAATCCTGCGGAAAGCCAGGAAGAAACTCTGGAAGGAATTCCAGCAATTATGCTCAGAAATCTTGAAAGAATTCTTAAAGAGTAGGGGAACTTACGTATTTTCGGCAGTTTTGTTCTCTTCGTCATGGGGTTTTTTTAACCTGTTGAACTCAGAGTTGGCATTAAATCCTTCCCAACCAAGCTCAATATGATCAAGTTTCAGGCAATTTGGCCGGCATAAATTCCTCACGACGAAGAGAACAAACCTGCCGATGATACCCTAAGTCACCCTTTATAATTTTAAGAAAATTTGGGTTATTTTTTTGAATTATAAACTTTCAAAATTTATTCTGGAAAAACCTCAGGGAATTTTATTTTGAGATATGAGTAGACACCCTGTCAGAACGGGAAGACAAGGAAGCTTTGAAACCGGATATACAACCGGGAACGACCGTGGTACAACTCGTTACTTCAACAAGTTGTAATCTGTTGTAATTAATATTGATAGTCGTGAAATATACAAAGAACTGTAATAATAAAGCACTCACATTGTGAGATCATCGAAGATGAATGATAAACATGATAACTAAACTTCGGTGAAGATCTTCCAGATCAAGGACTCTTCATCAAAATCTACTAAAGATACACCTTAGCCCATTTGTTTTGCACTGACTAGCATTTTATTCCACCTTCAGGTGGACGCTCTCATCCGGCTGGATGAACGGTACCATCTCTCCGCGAACCAGACTACAGAAAAACTGCCCTATCGAGATCGATCGCATCGCCACCGGCGAACGTCCTTTCTTAGCAGCACCTCCATCATCGAAAGGTGCCGCTTCTTCGTCGCTACTCCAGCTTACTCCGCTCCAGAAGCTGGAACTCGATCGCGGTGCGATGTAGATTATGGTGATGTTCTCCCGGGCTTGCGCACCAATGTTATAGATCTCCATGCTCTCCAGGCTGGTGTAGACTCCGCGCAGCCAACGGATCATTCCGTCGAACGGGAACTGCAGGATCGTTCGGCGGATCGTCATCAACGTAAACGACGCGCAGTAGATCGCGAACCGGAGCTGTGTCGAAGCGAGAAAGAAAAATCAGAATTAGGATTAGTTGAAAATGGAACTTTATTGCAAGAAGTCATACCATAGCGAAGACCACGTAGTACACCAGGATGGTCGGCAGCAAGAACAGCAGCACCGCGAAGGTCAATGTGGCCAGGAATAGCTGCCGGTTCATGTACTCATGCGACTCGACCCGATCGCGAAGCACGTTCTTCTTCTTGCCCAGGACAATCCGGCACAGGGCCCGTATGCCACCGATTTCGATTCGATACAAACTAGAAATGGAAATAGTGTCAGTTTGACAATGGATCGAGAAGCAAACGACCAAGCAGGACTTACACGGCCGCGTAGATGTAGAAGCAGTGCGCGTGCAGGCTGATTAGTATGATCAAGTCGGACAGCATGGCCAGCTGGAAGGAAAGTCCCAGCAGACCGAGGATCGACAGCGGAAGGAACAGAAACCGGATGGCCGGTGAGACGATGATCAGGAACGACCACCAGAGGTTGACCTGGTACAGGAAGCAGCTCAGGAAGAAATCATTGAGCGGAGCGTTCAGTTTCAGGCCGATGGGGCTTCCGCGGAGAGTTTGTAGCAGTTCACGCAGGTAGTGCACCACCAGCTAGGTTAGAGGATAGAAAAAGAACAAGTGTGAATAAGCCTCCTTTGAGCTTTTCAAATTCGGAATGAGGTCCGAATGTAAAGAGATATCGGTTGGTGTAATTATAATCAATTTTTTTATATACATTTTGTAAGGATGTCGAAATTTTACTACATATTTTGGCAACTACGAGTACTCACCCCAGCATAGTGCATAAAATATACTCCTGGATTTCCGAAGTACAAGACCAACGACAGGACAGCAACTCCGAGGCCTATATCGAATAGGAGAGCCCATTTGGCACTAAAAAGAGAACGAATTTGATCAAACTAGTCAATTTCCCGAACAACCTAACACACGGTGGCCCAGTTTTAAGAAAAGCTGAACAAAACCAATATTCGTAATTCAACGGAATCCAAAAGTGTGTTCTCAAATCTCGCGTTTAGTATCATACAGGCGTATCTACAATGATCGATTTCTCTTCATCGATTTTCTCTTCGGATTATTCCGGGAAATACGACCAATATTCGGATGATCTATCGGTGTATTTCGGTTAGGGACGACTTGCACTAGCATCTAAAACAACAAAAACAACCAAAAATGATTTGCCGGTCAAGTTATTAACCAAAGAGATAATCGATGAAGAGAAATCGATCATTGTAGATACGCCCGTATGATACTGAGCGCGAGAAATTATTATGCAAATAATGACCACGCCCACTGGGAACTTGACTTTGATCCAGAATGTATCCTTTCGGAGGTTATGTGGAAGCGCAACTCAATGTCATATAGCAATATGTATTCGATTTTAGAAGCAACTTACGAGAATCGTGTACTGACTACAGCTAGGTACTCGGGTATCCCAACTGGCTTTATTGAACGCATCCACCAGCATCCATGGTCACTACTTCACAGTAGCGAACTCCCTTCGTTTTACGCTGGAGAACTAACTCGGCGTTTTTTTGTAACTGACAAGATAGCGTCCATGGTCGCTCTTCTCTAACCGGAAGCCGAATTGGTTACTCGAAAGACCATCAGCACCCTCCATGCACCTCTCTACAGTCTATTGAGGATGGTCCTTTTTTTTAGTTTTTTTATTGTGCATTTTAACGTATGCTAATTCTACACTTGAGGATGGCTTCTTCCCCGCTATGTCGAGCATATTAGTAATTTCCCAGCCTTTGGTAATAGGACGATGCTGTACCGCTTCCAAACCTCTGAAAATACTCCCTCATCCAGACATTTCTACACAGCAGATATGAACATACCCGGAGTTTTTGCAATGGCTACTTTTAAAGCCATGTTCGGAAATCCGTACGGGCATAGAGCCTGACCTACGCTAAAGGATTTTGCAGGTTCCTCATTAGTCATCCTCCTCTCATCGTCAGCGGTCCTACGAAAGAAGGCCAAGGACTCGGAAGATAAATCTTGAAGAGCCCAAGCGGGATGAAACGGGAACAGGCTCTTGTCTTGATCATCATGGTCCTGTAGCTGTAGGCACCAGCACCATGGGTATGTCTTGGCACTCTGATAGGGATCCTCATGTAACTGGCCTTTTTGCTTGCCCTTGTTTCGGTCTTCAGTGCGCTTATTCGCAGCCACGAAAGACATCCGTCGTTTATCCCGAATCCGTACGTGTGCATCCGTGGCCTAGCACGTAGGCAGACAAAGCGTAGAGGTTCCCAATAGCTAGAGTCTATCCGAGAACAGTGCTATCAACTGGCCACCGCTTAGAATGAGTAGGTTTCACGGTGTAGCGTCTCGCTAAACGCCTTGGCTTGGCCTTCGCCTAGTCGCCCGCTTACACTTGCTGTCTGATGCTAATTGTAGTCTATACTGTAGCGAACCGCCAGTTGAGAGTGTAGGCATCGTCTACCCTTCAGTTTGAAGTACTGGTACTGGAGCTATGAGATTAGATGTCGTTTGATCCAGTTGGAAACTCTTCAGGCGCGCCGAAATATCGCCAGGGTTATGTTTGTGGCTATGGGCAGATGGCCAACTGTATTTCAAGCAGAAATACAGGCGATTATTGAATGTGCCTATATTTGTTTAAAACGTAACTATAGAAATGCAAACATATGTATCTTTTCTGATAGTCAAGCTGCATTAAAAGCGTTAAAATCTTTTACGTGTACTTCCAAATTAGTTTGGGAATGCATTCAATTACTACAGAAGGTATCTAAAAAATGTTCAGTAAACCTTTTCTGGGTACCTGGGCACTGTGGAATTGAAGGTAATGAAAAAGCAGACTGTTTAGCAAGACTTGGGTCATCAACTTTTTTCCTAGGTCCAGAGCCATTTTGTGGGGCCGCAGAATGTACCTTCAAAATGGAATTAAAGAACTGGGAAAAGAAGATGATTGATGATACCTGGCAAAAAACAACAACAGCACGACAATCGAAACGATTTATAGTACCTAACAAAATTATAACTCAAAAACTTCTCAGCCTGTCAAAAAAAGACTTGAATACTTTTTGTGGCCTTATAACAGGGCACTGTGCAAGTAAATACCATTTGAAACAACTATGTATACTCGAAGATGATACCTGTCGTTTCTGTAATAGGGATAAGGAGGATTCTGAACATTTGTTATGTACCTGTGAAGCACTTTTCCAACAAAGATGCACATTTTTCGATAAAGGTTTTATAAAACCATCAGATGTATGGATGACTTCTCCTAGCAAGGTAATACATTTCATTCGATCTGTTATACCGTACTGGGATAACGCCTACCGTCAGCAAGTGGAAATCACTCAAACTCATAGTGATATGACACACTGATATAGGCAAAAACATTAAAACGGGGCCGTCCACAATAGATCAAAAAACTGGTCGCAGTAGAAAATGTACCCAACAGGAAAAAAAAAAAAAAAATGTTTGTGGCTGATACAATTCGAGGAAGAACAGACTGCCCAGCAACTCTGGCGGCAGTTGATTTGAACGTCCGTCCAAAAGCGCTACAAAACAATTATATGCTGAGATTACCGCTCCAACGCACCGACTACGGCCAGAATATCGCTATTCATGGTGCCCTTCGAGTCTTCAATAGGGCAGCAACCGGTTTCGATTTTAATTTGTCTCGTGCAACAATCAGACGTAGTTTTTCTGTGATATTTTGTACAAATGCTGACGAATAGTGATTTTGTGTTTGTGTAATCTGTTGTTATAGTTGGTAGTATTAAATAGTTTTATCCATCATTGGGACAAAATTGTCTGTTGATGTAAAGAGAATAAATAAATAAATAAATAAGTACGCTTCCTCTGGTTCCGGCTCCAGTTCCGGTTCGAGTACAACACCGAAGAAAAAATGTGCTCGGAAATCCAAATATTGAAATTTTATTCCTTATTGTAATATTTATAACACATCAGATAGTCGGTTCGGTAGAGTTCTTAATTAGACATGTGAGCCATATAAATAAACAAACTGGTAAAAAACCTGAACCAATACAGTGGCTGTTCTATTAGGTATTTGGTCAGTGAGGGACGGATGTTGCCTTCATAGCGGATCTATACCGTGTGCACACCAGTAACGGCAGTTCGAACTGACATTGCACTATATGATGGACGAGCTGACAAGATGAAGGCCCATGGTAATAGCGGCTGGCCTTAACGCCTGGGCCTGGGCCGTGAAATGGAGAACCAGTGGCACTAGTCGTACTCGATACTTCTACATTTAAATGATACAGAACCTAGGGGCAAGACAGATTCAACAAGAGTAACTCTGTTATCGAAATGTTGCTCAGAATTCTCCTGGATAGCTCTGAATCACCCTGGTTTTCCCGAAGTGTTGCCTGATACCAGTGGAAAATCGAGCAGTCTTGCCCGATTTCCCGCTTCGTAGAGACGTTTCTGAATGGATTCGAACAAAAAATGTTACTCAGGATTGCTCAGAGTTGCTCCGGATTGCACAGTGTCTTGCCCCTAGTACAGAACGGAGTCCATATCCACGTGGATGGTTTTGTAGTTTTGGCCCAACAGGACCTGGCCACCGCTTAGAATGTGTAGGTTTCACGGCGTAGCGTCTCGCTAAATGCCTTGGGGAACGTTCAAAAATTACGTCCAACACTTGGGGGAGGAGGGGGTCTACAAAAGTGTGTGTTGAAATCAGGCACGTGATATTGGAGATAAGCACTGTCGCTGGAAGGTGGCAGCAGCTCGTCCTCTCTGGAGCCACCATATGTTGACGACGGGGCACTTACACTCCGTGTGGTGTTTCTGTCAGCTGCCGCGACGATCACTTGGCGATGACGACGACGACGATGATGGTAATCACACCACATCAGATGCACGGTACCGTTGCGAAGGGAGACGGTATTCGATTCCGCGTGTGCCGATCAACAGGCAAGAGAAACGCACTGAATAAACTGTCGACGACCGAAACTACTTACTGATACTCGGAGGATTGAGTGGTAGATAATTAAAATCGATTGGTCCAAATCGAATATGAGAGCAATCAACTGGCCTTCCTAGATCCGGTCAAATTCTTTCGCATTCGAAGACGTGACTTAGTCGGATGAGGAAAAGTTGATCGCAATGCATTTATATTTTTTCTAGACTCATGCCAAAGTTACTCGCATTCGGAACCGTGGCGTACCAGAGTGAGAAAATAAATGCTTGCCCACACTTGAATCGGTGTCAAACTGGCCTTTTCAGACTCTTGCCAAAGTTACTCGCATTCGGAACCGTAGCGTGCCAGAGTGGAAAAAGTTTGATCGATTCAGTATGATTTAGACTCCTCGATTCTAAATACTAAGTAACTCTTTTCAAAGACTTGAATTTTCCAATCAAGCTCCAGCCAACTCCTTTCGCATTCGAAGGCTTGGGTAATAGGAGGGATTAGAAAAGATTAAGCTTCTCAAAGTGCTTGGTAAGAAGGATTTCGAGTAGCAAGTGAATGAGCGTTCTGTAGCTTGTGACGTACAAGGCAAAACTGCTACCGTCTTTATTGTTCGATCGCCTTTTATACTCTCGTCCAGACATTATTCGCACCCTCTTTTTACATGTCTTTTCCTGATTCCTACGTAAAGCATAATTATTATATGTGTATCGTCCAGAAACTATGCTCACCCTCTTTACATCATTAATTAACTCATGATTCATCAAAATTCTAACTTGTATACATACAATCCTGCAATGAATCTTTCCAACAAGTTTTGCTTACAAGTTTTGCTAACAAATAATTAATCCCTGATCAAAACCTTTTCTGGTACTCGACCATTACAATACATTGGAGTTGTGTTCTTGTCTTTACGTTAGTTGTGAGCATAGATAATTGATAACAATTTATATCCTATCGGTGCATGTCTGGAACTAACAATTACAAATGGCGTAGCTTGTATTCTAGTTTAATGAATTTCACAATATTGCGTAATTATAAATCATGCTTATGTGTAAGTGCTATTCGATTGCGCAACATTAAATCCGATGGTGAAATTCCATACCGCGCTTGCGCATTTACGCTGTGAAACCGTGAACATACTTGAATATGATATCGTTTCTAATATGAATTAGAATGATTCATCCCCATGTATGCTATGAGTATGCGTTCCGGGCTAATCGATTACTACGCACGCGCAGTTTGTTTCGTTCTTGATCAGTCATCCTCGATGCTGCGCTATCGTAACATATCGTAACATATCGTATACAACGTTATGTGAAAGGTCGCTCGTTTTCAATTCGATCTAATTGATTTTGCATATTGCAATTTACACTGGGTATCATGAATATGTGACCAACACGATTCACAAAACGTTACCTCTACGATTATTATACAAGCTTTTGCGTTAGATTATAATAAGCGATTTGTTTAATGCTAGATGTAGGAAATGATTGGAATTAGTGTGCTCTAGTTGTTAGAAATTAATGTACTTCACGCGTCGCGTTCGTAACAGTGTGACAGTACGTGTATTTGGTATAGGAAAATAGCGTGACAGAGGGGGGAGGGGTGTCTAGAAATCCCAAAAAATGATGGACGTAATATTTGAATCTTCCCTTGGCTTGGCCTTCGCCTAGTCGCCCGCTTACACTTGCTGTCTGATGCTAACTGTAGTCTATAGGGCACTGCACTGTTTTGATTTTGTATGGGATTTTGACGTTTCGTGGCCTTGTTGTTTACAAAATTTCTGTAAGAGTGAAAGAGAAGGAGAGAATTTCTTGCAGTGCCCTATAGAGGCTTGCAGCGAAAACCTAACCTAAAAGAAATCCCATACGATTTGTAAATATTGCCCTCAAATTTTTTTGAGAGCAAGGACGGCTTTATGGACCGACGCCGAAGGAAAGAAAGAGAAGGAGACAGTGATGACGTCAGCGTGCAAGCGCTCATACTGTAGCGAACCGCCAGTTGTGAGTGTAGGCATCGGCTACCCTCCAGTTTGAAGTACTGGTAGGTTCTGTATCATTTAAATGTAGAAGTATCGAGTACGACTAGTGCCACTGGTTCTCCATTTCACGGCCCAGGCCCAGGCGTTAAGGCCAGCCGCTATTACCATGGGCCTTCATCAAAACGACGTATCAACATAGGATTTGCGTGTATTATACGTCGTTTTGAAAAAGTATCCGAGATATAGTGCAATGTCAGTTCGAACTGCCGTTACTGGTGTGCACACTAGGCCTGTCCAGCTTTTCAAAAATGTTCTCTGATTCTCAAGTCCACCCCCATATTTTGATTGGCATCCTAAAAGAAGTAACTGGTCAAAATTTCAGCCAAATCCGTTGAAATTAAGAGGTGCATCAAATCAATTTTGTGTTTTTCGACTATTTTTGAACTTCAAAAAATCATAACTACTCTAAAGCATGTCGAAACTTAATTCTTTCGGCAGAAATTGAAAGCTATACTTGTCTGCTACAACTTCTCCGAACAACGTGTGCCAATAAAATTGAAGGAAACATGTGTAATTATCACATTTGTAATCAGAAAAACCTTAAATAGTTGATTTTTTGATAGATTTCGTTCTGGAACACCCTTATATACTTGATAAGTTGGATTTTTCAAAACGGCATCATATTCTCCAATGTTTTTTGGTTATTTGCTTCTTTGACACCAATGCTGTAGGAGTTGAGCAAAAATTACTAAAATTCGTGAAAGTCAAATGCGGCCTAAAAACTAGCTTTTTGGAGGCAATCACGTTGTGGCGCGAAATTGTACTGAACGTAGTAGCTTTGCTTCCTAGTAGTTTGCCTTGGCTACCCCCTACCACGGGTGATAACAAACAAGCGCGATGACAGGTGTTGGCTATCATATCAGTGCTGACGCGATGCCACTTTTTGCGCGCCAAAGCGTGATTGCACCCGAAAAGCTAGTTTTTAGGCCACATTTGGCTTTCACGAATTTTAGTAATTTTTGCTCAACTCCTACAGCATTGGTGCCAAAGAAGCAAATAACCAAAAAACATTGGAGAATATGATGCCGTTTTGAAAAATCCAACTTATTACGTATATTAGGGTATTCCAGAACAAAATCTATCAAAAAATCAACTTTTTAAGGTTTTTCTGATTACAAATGTGATAATTACACATGTTTCCTTCAATTTTATTGGCACACGTTGTTCGGAGAAGTTGTAGCAAACAAGTACAGCTTTCAATTTCTGCCGAAAGAATTAAGTTTTGACATGTTTTAGTGTAGTTATGATTTTTTGAAATTCAAAAATAGTCGAAAAACACAAAATTGATTTGATGCACCTCTTAATTTCAATGGATTTGGCTGAAATTTTGACCAGTTGCTTCTTTTAGGATGTCAATCAAAATATGGGGGTGGACTTGAGAATCAGAGAACATTTTTGAAAAGCTGGACAGGCCTAGTGCACACGGTATAGATCCGCTATGAAGGCAACATCCGTCCCTCACTGACCAAATACTTAATAGAACAGCCACTGTATTGGTTCAGGTTTTTTTACCAGTTTGTTTATTTATATGGCTCACATGTCTAATTAAGAACTCTACCGAACCGACTATAGATAGTAGAGTAAACAGAGTTTACTCTACAATCTATAGTTTACAGGGGTGGTAGATCCTACCCTCTACGCCCACCCAAACATGCCCACCTGCGCGCCATCTGCTGTTGGTTCTAATTTGTAAACATCTTTTGTTTAGTTGTTTATAAACATCAACAATAGCAAAAACATTAGCGTTTTTCTCTTCCTTTCGGTACCGATGCTCAGTTTTTTAGGTAATTATCGAAATTTCTTGAGTTGTAGTGTTAAATTATCCTCATATTTAAGCACCAGAACCGCTCTGGGAGTTTTCAATTTTCAACCGATTTCCGCACTCCAAACAAAACGAAAACAAAAACAAGCGAGAGTAGAGGCAAATATTTCATAATGGCGAAAACAAAACACTGATTTTTTTCGGAATAAAATTTTTCAATATAATCTAAATAAAATGTGTGGAATTATGCTTGAATCACATGCTGATTTGCTTTTAGCATGATAAAACGGTGCTAAAATCCATTTTGCGAACGAAAATAGATATTTTCTTGGCTGGCCGTTACGTCCTTCTAATGGTACTGTGATACTCTTCAGCTTGACAGCTCAAGTAATAATAATCCTATCAACGCCATGGCCTACTCAGTGATGTACCAAACTACCACATCTCCTTTTGTTCAAATAATAATGCAATTTTGTTCTACTAAAAAAGTAAAACATCCAAAAATCCTTCATTTTGTGCTTGTAGAAGAACCGATCAATTGTCAAATAGAACTCTATCTGTAGTAGTAATAGATGCACTGTTCTTGCAATCTGATTATCAATCTCTCTAAAGTTACTCTTAGGAGGACTGCGTGAGTTAATTTGATTTTCAACTTTCAATAAAATTCTTTTATGTTATTGTCTAGAACGAATTGTTGTTTTTATGAATCGCGGCTATTGTCGTACCATATGAGTGAAAGTATTACAGTTTTTTTGACCTTTCTGCCCCTTTCAACACTGATTTTTATCCACTCTTTGAGTGCCTTTTAGCCGGACAGATTTCAATCTGCCGCTTTGACGTCTCCCTTCTCTAAGGCGAGACATTATTGCCAGCCCCGGCCAGATTTTCATCTGCCGCTGTGGCGTCTCCCTCCTTTGAAGCGAGACATTATTGCCAGCTCCGGCCGGAATTTATCCGCCGCTTTGGCGTCTCCCTTCTCTGAGGCGAGACATTATTGCCAGCCCCGGCCGGAATTTATCCGCCGCTTTGGCGTCTCCCTCCTTTGAGGCGAGACATTATTGCCAGCTCCGGCCGGAATTTATCCGCCGCTTTGGCGTCTCCCTTCTCTGAGGCGAGACATTATTGCCAGCCCCGGCCGGAATTTATCCGCCGCTTTGGCGTCTCCCTCCTTTGAGGCGAGACATTATTGCCAGCCCCGGCCAGATTTTCATCTGCCGCTTTGGCGTCTCCCTCATTTGAGGCGAGACATTATTGCCGTCCACGGCCGGGTTTTTCACCCGCCGCTTCGGCATCTCCCTCTTTCGAGGCGAGATTTTACGATTTCCCTCTTGTCTGATCCGAGCAGATGCTATCCGTCGGAAAACAGACTATTTATAATTACCTATTCCAATTTTATTCAGCTCTGCTTCTTGTCCTTTCGTTTTTCTCCTTGTTTTTCACGAGGTGTGCAGCCAGAAACACGAAAGTGATTTCCTTTCAAATATCCGCCGATCCTTTCCCTTCTTCACGTTGGTTTCCTGTCTCCTCGTATCCGTTGCTTCAGAAGTTAAATCTTCGTGGACTCTTGTTAAACGAGCGGGTTCTTGCTCGTCGCCAATGTGATACTCTTCAGCTTGACAGCTCAAGTAATAATAATCCTATCAACGCCATGGCCTACTCAGTGATGTACCAAACTACCACAGGTACTAAAATTGAATAGAGGGTAGGCGCAATTTGTTCCCAATTGACAGCCAGCTTACTCCCCTGGATGTTTACGTTTTCAATCATCATCCGGTTGATGATGGTTAATGACTGTGCGCAAGTCAAGCGTAGTTTTTGAAACTGGCTAAAACCATAATTAGATTTTTTTATTTATTTTTTTTTTTCGCAAGTTAACGAGTGAATCGCAACGAAAAAAATACCTTATTAATTATTGAGTTTCGTGTTGCTTTTACGACAGCTTTTGAGCCTATTTTGGCCCAAATTTCTCATATCTCCAATTTATCGAACAAGTATCTTTTCAAAAATTACACGATATTCCAGCAAAACAAACGTGCGTGGAATTCTGTCAGTTGACGCCGCTGCTGCGATCAGCTGTTCTGAAACGTCTCGTAAAATGGCTTATAAAGCTCATATCAATTTATGAGATGACCTCAACAACCATGCTCCACCCCTGGCCTCTCCCGTCACGCTAGCAGAGTAAATCAGGCCAAACATTTCAAAAGGTCCTATCTGCATTTGAGAGGCTCTCTTTGTTCACTTTCTCTTTCAATTATTGCAATGTAATGGTACACTTTTCAACTATTTTTGCAGTACAAATCAAAAGACGATTGTTTTGACTATCGTTCAATGCAAGGAGACAATCATAATACAACTAAACAGCTGAGATATTAACGAAAGAGAGGGAAACCCGAGGGGGGCGACACATCCAGATGTCAGAGCGAAGTGTGTAAAAAACGCGATCGAAACGCGAACGTCAACAAACCGACTCAGTTTTGAAACGGATTTGTACGTGAACGGTTGCGTGTTGTCGTTTCACATAAATCGCGAGTGCTAAACAGCAGAAATTCCGGAATTCGCATTCGATTGCGATTCCGGAATTCACGACACTTGATTTAGACTAAAACTAATAGACTACTTCTAGAACTACCTACTATGATTTGATAATTTTTGCCAGCTATTTTCAAATCTGGACCACTGTGAACCGCTTGTATATAAACTTACCCTTCGCTGCCCTTGTTCCGAATACTGGTGTACCACTCGGAAAAATGGTAGAACAACGCCGTCTTCCGAAGGAAAACCCTTAACACTGCCAGAACTGGCCTCATCAAGACCTCCAGCACCCTGGCCAACCGACAATCCATCGCATATCCGAATAGATCCTTCAGGGCCGAGTTCCTGAGCGGCTTGGACGATTTGATCAATCGCGCCAGATGCAGCAGGTCGTTATCGTTCTCGTCCGGCTGCAACAGCTGCTGCCGGTTCTCGGCCAAATTTGCGAACCCCTGCTCGTCGTAGATGATCAGCACCTTGTTCAGGGTTTCGATGGTCACCCCTTTGACTTTGGTGGCGACGTGTTTGATTCGGCCTCGGTCCGATATGGACAACCGCAGGAAATTTTCCTCGTGGAGGGTGGCGGTACCGGATGTGTCCACGACATCCTGCAGGTGCTGTTGGCGGTGGTAGTCCGACTCACTGCAAATCTCGCCGATCAGATACGTACCCGGGAGCAGGCGGCTATCTAGCACCACGAATCGAATCTCGTCCCGTTGCACCTCGATCAAGCCGAATAGCTGGCAGAAGGTGCACTGCTCCACCAGCTTGGACGAAAGGTAGATTTTCACGTTCATTTTACGGTGGATTTTGGACGCATTTTCAGAAAACTTGGGGCACGAAATGAAACTATTTTTTTGAGTTGATGGCGCTTCTGTGACGAATAGGGAACTAAAACAAAAATGAGGAAATTTACACTGAAGCAAATCACCGTGCAAATCAAATCAAAGGGCAGTTTCTGAAGGGATTCCTTATCAGTTTGACAGTTTAGTCGATTTAGACTTTGCAATTTAGAGTGTAAGCTACCAAAATAAACAAACTCGTCCAAAAGTTCCGCGAAATTTCCGGCAAAATGATCAAAAATCGTCTTTTCCTGTTGCTTCTGACCAGCATCCTGATAGTCGAAACGGCCCAGATCACCAAAGACAACAAGGACAGTCCCGCGTCGTCGTCGTCATCATCGTCTGTGAATCAGCAGCCGCACGAGTTCAATCCGCTCGGGCCGCTGGTCAAGTGTTCCTTTCTGCCGTTGGAATTCATGGACTGCGACGAACCGCTGGACCACAAAGGTAATCGCACAGCCAGGGACGAGCTTGGCCATGGGTGCGTCAAGTTTGGTGGCGTCCACTACGATGACGTCGAAACGACCAAGGTGCGCTGCGTGGTGTTCGAGAGCATCGAATGCTTCGGACCGCGGGAGTTCATGCGGGATGGGTTCCCTTGTGTCAAGTATACGGACCACTATTTCGTGACCACGCTGCTGTACAGCATTCTGTTGGGGTTCCTTGGAATGGATCGGTTCTGCCTGGGACAAACGGGAACGGCCGTCGGGAAGCTGCTGACCCTTGGCGGGATCGGCATCTGGTGGATAGTGGACATTGTGCTGCTGATAACGAACAATCTGCTACCGGAGGACGGAAGCAACTGGAACAATAAGGTCTAGTCACGTTGGAAGGTAAGAACATTAACTAGTTTATCAAAGCGCTTAGGTAATTCCTGTTGAACAGATTTGTGATGCAAACCGTAAAACGGGGTGAATAGAAACAAATTACTTATTGTAAAAAATATGGTAATTATGTTTTGAAGTCCATCAGAAGCAAAGTATCGATTTTAGAAGCAAAGTATCGATTTATAGGCAAAAAAAAACTTCCGCCATTAAAATTGCGTTTTATCGATTTGGTATGTATTCACAGACTAAAATATTTTTCGACATTTGACAATTTTTTCTTCATTTGGTGAATTATTGTAATCTAGTCTTAGAGTTTTATTTGAATTAAAAGTTATTTCCGTCTTGAAATTGAAAAAAAATATCGAAAATTGTAAAAAGCTGTTTCTATTCGCCCCATTGCAGAGCGAATAGAAACAAGCAACCTAGTCCAAAAAAGTTAACGAAATAAAAATTGGTTTTGAATCCTAATTACAGCAGTTAAATAGGGAGATGGGACTCAAAATTGAGACCCTTGCAACTGACTTTATTCCGCACGGTTCCAGAAATACTTGCCCAAGTATGCTGGAAGGTGTTTCTATTCGCCCCGTTTTACGGTACTGGTATCAAGTGGCTGGTGCGTTAGGCATAAAGGACATTGGCATAGAATTATTTCAAATAGTGAATACAGGGGTTTTCAGCACTTTTGGCTCGCGGTGCACTTTTGGGAAATGAATTGCTTTGCGGTGCACCTGTTCATTATAGTAAAAAAAAAAACGATTTGAGAGTTTCTTAAAATCGCTGTTATATTTTCCAAAGTGTCTTCCTGGTGCAACGATATATGTTGAAATACTGTTTCCATTGATATGATAACCGTCAACCCCCGTTGTTTGAACGACTCCTCATGCAAACCAACCAGTTTTAAATTTCTTAAACTTCTAGTAACCCTAAGGGCGGTTTGCTGTTTTGTTTAAATCCTGCGTTCAAACACGCACGACAGCGAGGTCGAATGCGCGAAACAAACCAGATGTCTAAACTGTGGGGGGGGAACCACCGATCCGACGACCGAAGATGCCCTGAACGAAAGAAGCAAACGAAAGTGAATGAAGCGGTCCAGAAGAGAAGGATAACACAACCAACGATAACGATTTGCTGAGAAGGTACGAGGAGTTCCCGGAACTAGGCGAAGACAACGAGCACGGGACGACCAGAGCTTGGAGAGGAGGATGGAAGCCACACCAAGGAAGGAAGAATAATCAACGGAAAGGGGCCAAGAGACGACGCAGAAGCTCATCGAGCGCCGGCTCTGAAACATCGAGCAGAAGGGACGATACATCAAGAGACAGGACAGAGATAGGAAAACTGATAAGAAAGTCGAAGAGTTAGGGAAGAGGATCAACGTGATAGGAAGAATCATAAGACTGCAGAAAGGAGTGGAAGAAGAATGTCAACAGCAACAAGACGAAACCAGCATGGAGGCGCTGATCATCAGAATCAACACGGTACTGAAGGAAATCGTCACGGAATTCGGGAAAACATAACAGAAACTGAGAACCATACATAAAACGAGAATAACAACAAAAACATCAGCAGAAATGGACATTAAGATATTACAAATCGACATTCAGTTTATCAGACCAACAGACAAAAGAGAAGAATTAGAGTTTTTCCTGAATACGGAGGACATAAAAATAGCAGACGGGCTTGGTGGTCTAGTGGCTACCGCTTCTGATTTATATGCAGAAGGTCCTGGGTTCAATCCCCGGCCCGTCCCTTTTCTCCTACTTTGTATCTTTCTATATACTCTCTCTCTGCTCTCTACATATACAACTCATGTATATAAACATGTTCATAGCCGTCGCTAGAACAGAAACGGGTTGAAAAAGCCGTTTCCCTTCCTTCCAAACTTTCACAGCACAGTGTCACAATCCTATTAGAAAAACGCCTACAAGTTATGCAATCAAGCGAACTGTGCCGCACATCTTCAAAATAATAAAAAAAAACACACACAATTCTATCACCTTCCCCTGGTATCCACAAACCAATGTGTGAACCTTCTGCCAACCAATTCCCACCAACACTCCAACATCCGCATGAATTTTGTGCTGGCGCAGAGGTATATTCGGCCAGATGTGGATACAAACGATTGCAATCATCACTTCCTTACCCCTTCCCCACATTGACCTGCAACCTGACGTGGCAGGCGCCATTGTCGCCTTAAAATAGAAGATCATCAATGCTCACACACTGAAGATGCCTGCTAGTCCCCGGCAGTTATCTCATTGGTCCTTGTGTGAGTGTAGCTGGTCTGGCGATACTGGAGTAGCATCCACGGGCGGTCAATCAAGCTCAAGCTCAAGCTCAATACGGAGGACATAAAAATAGCCTGCCTCCAAGAAATATGGCTAAAAGAAGGAGAATCATTCAGGATGAGACTAGGGGCAAGACAGATACAGCGAGAGTAACTCTGTTATCGAGATGTTGCTCAGAATTCCTCTGGATAACTCTGGATCACTCTGGTTTTCCCGAAGTGTTGCCTGATACCAGTGAAAAATCGAGCAGTCTTGCCCGATTTCCCGCTTCGAAGAGACGTTTCTGAATGGATTCGAACAAAAAGTGTTACTCAGGATTGCTCAGAGTTGCTCCGGATTGCACAGTGTCTTGCCCCTAGGGATGAGAGGATACACATTGGTAAGCAAACGAAGAGCAGAAGGATACGGAGGAGTAAGGATTTTGATAAAGGACGGACTAGATTTCGAACCGCTCAACATCAGGCGGTTTCTCCCATTAGAAACAATAGCGGTCAAAATCACAAACCTAGACCAACCATTAATAGTGATCTCGGTCTATGCGCCGCCCGATACATCCATAACTAAACAGGTAGAAAACAAACTGACAGAATTCTTCGAAACGGTGGAAACAATAAGCGAGGAGATGATAGTGGCCGGGGACTTCAATGCGCACCACGCAATGTGGGACGAAAGTAGGAGAGAATAGGGAAGAGCATGCAGTAAAGGGAAGACCATCGCAACCGCCATGGAAACCTCAAAAATCTGTGTCATCAACGACGGAACAACGACCACTATCCCGAGGATCGACAGCAACGCGTCAGCGATAGATTTGACGCTAGCAACGAGAGGAATAGCTAACAAAACAATCTGGGAAGTCGAAGATCAATCTTTTGGAAGTACTCATCTGGTCATCAAAATGAGCGTTCAGTTAAGGATTCCGATAGCAGAAGTGAGGACTACAAAGGTCAACGCTAGGGTCAACGTTACGAAAGCTATAGAAGAATTAAATACTATTCAACCACAATTTATATACGATCTAGAAGAGCTCCAGACAATATTCGAAGAAGTGATAGAAAAATCTAGCTACATCGCCAAAAATAAAAAGGCTAATTACCTGAAACGCTGGTGGAATGCCGCGATACAAGAAGCATACAATCACAAAAGAGAATGTCTGAAAAACTACAACAGATAAAAAACCCTAGGAAACCAACAAGCCTTCAAAAAAGCTCAAGCAACTCTGAAAAGGTTGATACGCAGGGAAAAAAGAAAGGACACTCATGAACTACGGGCAAAAATTGACAAAGACACACCTATCAGCCAGCTTTGGAATATAGTAAGAGGAGTTAACGCAGCGCTCACAGGAAGACGGCATCGCAACACGTAGTAGAAACACAAACAGCGAGACAATATCTGGACAACATCTACAAAGAACCGATCAGCAGACTACCAGAACCAACACACACAAGTCAGGAGCAGGACGAAAAATTGGACGATCCTATCACAACAGAAGAGCTCG